>NW_008824900.1:3408130-3436428 GCF_000699105.1 Pygoscelis adeliae | reverse complement strand
CCTTGGCCCGAGTCTGTGGCCGTCGCTGCCCGCTTAATGGCGCGTCCTTGTCCGGGCACGAACGCCAGCCTGTGTGTTACAGCGCGAGGGCAGCACAGAAGTTCCCTTTCTTCCTTTCATCTTCTCTTGTCCTGCACGTTCCTAATGCCTAGTCCCTCCGTCGGTATTACTCACGCTCTCCTCCCCTTTATGCCGCTTAGTCCACTTTTTTCTGTTTCCCTAACGTTGTTATTTAAGTGGCTATTTAACGTTTCGCTATTTCACAGGCTAGCAGCCCCAGGTTCTCTTACCCTCTTTGCTTAGAAGCAACCCGTAGTGCTGGTGTTTTCACTTTGATGTTGCTCAAAAAAAGAGAGAGGCGGGGGATGCCATAGGGTTGCATTCAGTAAGCTAACTTTGGTACCAGCTGTGTTATCGAAAGTATTTTCCCTCTCCGTCTGCAGGGAGGGATGCAAGCAGGAGTACCAGTTTCCTAACGTTACACTAGTTTTAAGTATATGGTTACAGTGAGCTGGGGCGGGGAGGCTTGTGCTTGCTGTCTTCAGGTGCCTAAGGAGCAGACGCTGAGCTAAATGTGATTCGGTTCTAAGGAAGACTCAAATGATGACCCGTGGGGATATTTCCTTGTAGGCTAGGCTCTGCAGAATTAGGACTAACGTCTGCACGGCACCATCTTTTGGGAGATGTCTACGAAGTGAGCTCTGGACAAGGTGCTGGAAAAAGGAAGATGCTCGCCCACCCTGGTTTTTTGGTATGTGGGAGCGTTTGCAGTCACAAAACCAGCGAGTTACTGGTGTTAATAATTATCTTGGGAGACAGCGAGAGCCATCTGTGTGTCTGTGCCATTCGTCCCCTGCTGCTGTGGTCCGACAAAAGGCTCTGGATGAGAAGACAGAAGAGTTCAAACTGGTCTACAGGTTTCCGGGGATTAAGTACTGCAGGGTGCTGTCCAGACTGAAGCTGCTGCAGACTGCCACCACCATGGTCATGCTGCCTCCCATCTGCTACCTCTATCTGCAAGACCAGGTTTCTCAGAATATCCTCTTGTATACAACGGGCATTGCGTTCTTTGCTGGTGCAATGTTGTATGGTATGAGCTACTTTTTGAGACGAATTATTGGATTAATCTACTTAAATGAAACTGGCCGTACTGTCAAAGTGGCCCACTTGACGTTTTGGGGAAGACGCAATGACATTTACTGTCCCGTAGAGACAGTGATGCCTTTGGATGAAGCTGGAGATAGCAAGGGGGAGGTACTTCTCCAGTTCAAACGGTATAATAGTACAGATATTTTATATTTTACGATTAAGTTTGGCCAGATTGTAGATAGACAGAAGTTTACCCAAATATTTGGAGGATTTGAGTGATACAGCAGCTAATTTCCAGTGATTTTCCCTGTTGCCTGTTCATTGTGCTTATTCTTCTGTGACGTTTAGTTTACCAAACTGACATACCTCTGTCATTTTCCTATGCAAAGCCTGCTGGTAAGTGCACTCAGTGTAGAAAGTAGAAATGGTAAAGAACAATCCACTGGATTAAATGTCTTTGCAGCTTGTTGAAGGTGTGAGCAGGGTCTCTTCCGCGTTGGATACAGTGACGTGCATGGTGCGCCGTCACCAGCAGTTCCAAGTCTAAACTGTCCTATGTGGAACGTGCAGTAGGGGGCTGAATTCCTGATGCTGACCCTGACTGTTTCAGCTGGCCTCTTCGATTGTTTTTGAACGGGAAAAACTCTTGGAAGTGAAATGCGGTAACTCTGCCAGAGCGTCCTCACTTTAAATTCATTGTTTCTTTTAGCGAATTTTAGGTTGACTGGGAAGCCTCTTGAAATGAAAACTTGTCTCATCCATACATGTGATAAATAATGCTGAATGTCAGAGATACACACGCTCGTGCGTTAATAAAATGGAGGTAACTGAAAGAGCGGTATGTAGTGCTGTGTAAGGTGCGTGGGGTCTCTTGGCAAGGTCTTCCAGGGTGTGAACGTAACTGGGCAAAACAAGGGTGCATGTTGCAAGACACGTGGATGGTTCAGCTGTAAGGGTAAGTTAAAGGCTGGACAGCGTTTCGGGAGCCTCTCATAGAAATTGCTTTCCCATTGGAATAAAGGAAGAACACACCTAAACTATGTTGCTGTGAGTTACAGGGACAGTCTGTGATCCTTTGTTCAGTTTGGATCCTAATGATCATCTGAAAATTTGGAACTACTTGTCCTCCTTTGCATATATTCATGTTTGTGTTTGTTTTGTATGTGTGAATGACACGTAATCAATGCTGTAACACTTGAGGTAAGGGATTGCATGTAAAAGTCTAAGACTGTTACCAAAAGTCTAATTTTGGTAACAATGTGAATTAAGCAGTCTTCTGTGAAGATTACCATGCAGCCTGGGAAACAAGTCATCTGTATCCCTTGACGTGTCTATTGATTTGGGCATATTTTACCATCAAAAGCTCTGTTGCCAAACACCCTTTCCACTCCCTACTCCCCCAGCCTGGGTTTACCTAAAATGAAAAGAAAAAAGGTAAGACACCTAAAAGCTATGTGGAATTAAGGCTGAAAATATGTGTACTTGTATTCTGTTGAGCTTGCAGGGTTGATCACCTCAGCACCTGTGTCCGTGAAGGACAGTGGTCTTACTCTGCAGTGTTAGTATGATTCCTCCTTTTCCAAAACCTCCGTAGGAGTGAGGAGTAGGATTTAAACCCGAGAAAGAATCAAACCTCATCACTTGTAACATGTAAAACTTTTCGAATTGTCAGAAGCAAGTGAACTCCTTACACTGCTCTTCTGGCTGTTATTTCATTTGAAACAATGGCAAATAACGTGACCCTCGCCAATAGAGAAATTTGGAGTGTTCTTTTCCCTGCTTCTTCCTCACGCGTATTGAAACCTCTGTCTCTTGGTGGATTGGCAGATGCAGGTTAAGTACAATTGCCGTTTAAGTGCAAGGGTTACCCTGATTTACTATTTATTTGTGTTGAGAAAAAAAAACGGGGGCTCCATTGTTTTACATTTTTGGCTGATGCTGTGTGGTACAGCAGTATCAAAAGGAAAAGAGAAATGTTCCTTGGCTTAAACACCACGGCAGTAAAATACAGCGGATGGTATGCATACAGCATGGTTTTTTGAGGCTTATCTTCATAAGAATATATTTAATATGCACTAATGATGCAGTTATGTATATACTAGGTGTAAAATAAAAAGTCCCGGAGAAGTTCAATTACAAATATTTTATTTAAGAATATTGATTACACATGAGATGTCATTTTTTATGAATCTGTGTACAGTTACTAGTTACACCATGAAGTGTAGTTAAGTATTTGTTTAAACATTTATTTGGCACTGTCCACAGTATGCTGTAAACAATATTAACTTTATATGCTTCAGCTGCAGTGCTTTCTATGTATTCTCTAAGATGATTTCATCAACATGTTGTACACAATTATACAGTTACTGAGTGTCAGTAAAAATTATAAAAACACCTAGAGTATTCATAATAAAAGTGAAGATGTGGTAAGACTTCAAATTACTGGACCTTTGCTTCTGTAAAAGTACAAGACTTGCTAGAGACATGTACTAAAACTACTGCACTGATATGTTGAACAAACCAATTCCCAAAACGCTGTCAAATACAGTTCTCGGTTCGACTTTCCTCTTGCTGCTAATACACTTAAAGGACAGCGATGACAATGAGGTTTTCTTGAACACTAATTCACCAGTCCTTCCCCCAGATTTCTACAGCCTCTGTTTAAAAACCTGCTCAGGTTCTGACCAGCTGGTACCAGAATTCTGGTTTCTGCAGAGAGGTTTACAGAATTCCCATTATTTTTAAGCTAGCAGAAGTGAGTGTACTTGAGTTTCCCAATACCAGCAGTCAAAAAATGAATGAGAAAACCATGATTAACACTTCAAAGCAGGTAAGAAACCCTTCACATTTTGGTAGCTGTATTAAACCTGTAAGTCTTTTAACTGCTCTGGCTCTTATTATGTACTTAAAAATTGTGGTCGGTTCCTAATAGGGCAACTGTAAAGTCCACTGTGGTCCCTGGTTTTTGGTGCACAACAGAGAGTTAAACTTAGTAAGCAAAATCCAGATGCTTGCTAGCCAAGAAGAAGAATAAAAGGCACCAGACCTAGCTCAAGTCAGCCTTAAGCAAACAGCAAAGAGTAAAGAGACGTCCAAAACAATTCTCTGAAGAGAAACAAATTAATGAACCGTTGACACTTTTTGATCCTGTGGCTTTCTAGAAGATCTCTGAAGTATCAATGACTTAGAATTAACTGTTAGAACAAAACCAGAATTACTTTGCATTATAAGTGTGCAATTAGGAGTAGGCCTTCACTGTAGTGGCTCTAATGTCAGGTAATGGCTAAGGTCAAGTAATTCTGCTGTAGTTTTACAAAATACCTCAAGTATTCATGTAGAACTTGTGATAGATAAATTAATGGCTATTGTGTGTTATGGGCAAATGGTAAAATAATCTCAAATCATTCTAGATTGCTGACAGAGGTCGAAATAATGTGCTTCACATGATTCTCTAAGCTTTGCCAAATTACATACTTCAGGGCATAGTTTTCTCTGTACAAGTCTGATTGTAAGAGAAGTCAAAAGTTTTAAAATCCAGGATGAGGGAAAAAAGAACAAGTACTTCAGTGCCACTTACCGCGCTGCACCTGTGGCTGAGTGCATTAGTGCCTCTGGAGCAGCACGTGTAGGCTGGGCATAGCGTAGCTGATGGCATCCTGATCCAGTTGGTGTGGCAGACGTCTGTATTCAGGGGAATACAGCTGGACGTTATTCTGTAAAATACTGTACTTGGCAGTGGTGGAAAGCAGAGCTTTCCTTGAAACACCTATTTTATTCCAGCTACCATTAGGGAATGGCACTTTCTGTATGGCAGGCATGTGGCTTTAAGTATTAGGCCATACTTGTTGCTGCTTCTGGACGCAAGAGTAAATCTGCTGGGATTACCTGTGAAAACGGACTCTACCAGGTCATATTTAGACAATCAGATAGTCAGGGCCATGAATGTAGAGAGGACTCTGCAATTAATATGACCCAAGCCAGAAGACGGAGGGCCACAGCTTCTACAAATGCAGTGTGGGACGACAGCTGCATGTACCTGCTGGTGACCGGTACCAATGCTCCGCCTGGGTCGAGTTTGCATGGAGCAGCTTGCCTTGGGCAGGATTACAGACAGAACACAAACCTTAGTTTATGACTTTACACTTATCTTGTAAGCAGAGAAGACATGAATTAATGCAAACTAATTTCATAATCAGCTGTTCAGTGCAAGGGAACTGCTTTTTACTTGAAATTTGCTAAGATGTCACTGAAAATGTTCAGAAAGAGGTGCGCATGATGATCCTTGAAGATCAGTGTTGGACGAAAACGAATCGATCTGTCGCCACAGCCTCCCAGCACAACGCCTAAAACGAGAAGAGAATAGGTCCTCTAGTCATTTCCATCTTTGCCAAATATCCCGAAAATGCAGGTCTCCAAACGAGGTCCACCTCACTGTGGAGGGCCAACAGAAGCTCCCCAAATCACTGCTAACCACACAATGATACAGCACGTAGTCAGTGGTGCAAAGGGGCCTTGAGCTTCACAGCAACTCAGAAGAACGCTGTGGGTGGCTGTAGCTGTTCTGTAAAACAATTGGAATGCTGGGACTAATCCCAACATCAATGGGAAGACTCCATCCAGCACAGAGCTCAAACAGCATCTGACACTTCAAAGCTGCAGTACTCTACGGGTTAAGTACCCCAATGCCAGAATAAGACACAGTAGGTTTCTTTGCAATTTTGTTTTTAATTACAAGAAGTTAAAATATCTCAGCGCTGGCCAACTTCTTCCTGCAGTACTTCAAATGTACGGTATTTTTTTTACCCCAAAATCAGTTAGTTCTTTGAAATGTTTGTGGGCAACAAAAATCCATACCATTGAGCTGAGCTTACCTTGCCTCTAAGCATAGCCTTGGTTTACTATGAAACAAACAGCTTGCCTTCTCTCCCTGCTGGCTTAGTTTCCAAGAACAAAAAACATCAATGTCTTCTACACTCTAAAATTTTGCTTTCACAGTAGTTTAGATGCATGATGCCTGCTTCTTTCAAGAGATAAGAGTAACAGCAAAAACTGGCAGCAGCAAACCCAGGGCCCCCACACAGTTAAATTCAAAGAGAATGTTAGGCTTCAGATCACGAGGTTCCCCTCCTGACGCCTGGGCTTGTCGACAGCTGGGTAAGAGTTTAGAAAAAGAGGGGTGTAGTTGTAGATCTGTGCCCATTTGAGGCAACTCATTGTATTTCATTATTAGGTATTCCATAAAATTCATAGTTGTTCTCCCTGTGTTTCCTGAGTGACAGTTACATTAACTTTCTTCTAATTTTCCTGATGTGTTTCTACAAGTAAGCCGTGCCTAGGTGCACCTAAGGTCACTGCAGAGGACTATGAAAGCGATTTCACAAAAACTCCTGCCCTAGATACATCTCTTCCAGTAACATTAGACCTGGAGAGAAAGGTGAATGTACACACCATGCAACGGACTGGTCTGATGTCTCCGAAAAATACAAGTATTTCCAGAAGAGTCTAAATACAGCTTTGTTCATAATTTCACTGCTGTCCTCTGATACTGT
This sequence comes from Pygoscelis adeliae, assembly GCF_000699105.1. Taxonomy (NCBI): domain Eukaryota; kingdom Metazoa; phylum Chordata; class Aves; order Sphenisciformes; family Spheniscidae; genus Pygoscelis; species Pygoscelis adeliae. Next base: position 3,429,790 of record NW_008824900.1, on the reverse strand, counting down.
AGTACACATACACCATATGAAAAAGGAGAATTTAAAGCATTACATATGCTCTGTTTGTCATTTGAAGCTGATCCACTCACAAACTTTCTTACCTTTGTTTCTGGCTATTGTAATTAACTTGTTTCTAGTTGCATCATTTGGAGTGTCAAACGAACAGAACGTTCCTCTTCCTCTCACTCTGCTGATAAGATGAGGGTAACGAGCCTGCAAAGAGAGGTGAGGAGGTATGCATGGCGGCTGCTGCAACAGAGGGCACCTGGTGGCAAGCTCTGCTCTACCAGGCATTCTGCCACATGGAAACCCTGCTGCCTCCCTCCTCCGTTCTGGTGGAGTGGAGCTATCCCACAGTCTGGATTTCTCACACAACCTTGTGTCCTGTCCACCCCTTCCTGACAATGGCCTGAATAGCCACAGACTGCAGAGCCCAACAGCAGGCAGGTTCTCTCCTCACAAAGCAGGTAAACATCTGAGCAGGAAGCGAGAATGAATTTGCACCCCTGAGCTGGGTCAAGTAAAATCTTTCTTGGAGCCTCCTGAAGCGAGTGTAAAGCACCTCACATCTAAAATGCACTCCAGGAAAACCTGAGCATAAATAATCTGGAATGGGGCTAGAAACCAGCTCATTCTTATGCTGCACTAAGACGCTTGCTAGTATTATCTGCTTCACTATCAGTTACAATCCTCACCTTTTAAAAGAGCAACCTTTTTTGGATTATAATTTCTTTGTGTTCTCTGCCTTGAAGTTGTGGAGAGAGCAGAGACTGTCTTGGGGCTTATCCTGCACTAGCGGTGCACAAAGTGCCTTTTGAGAGGTGAGATCTGCAAGCCTGCCCTTAAATGCCTGGCTGATTTTCCTTCTCACGTGGGGCTCCACCCTTGAAGCTGTGAATTGCTCTTAGTCAAGGGAAGGAAAGCTACAATCTTCTTGTTTCAACAGCCCAACGGAATTGTAACAAAATACAAAGGCACTTTCCTTTAAAAAGAACTTTTGGGACAATGAAATGCTAGCTGCTTGTGATAACAGAGACTTCTAGCAAAATAGTTTAACTTGCTGCAGTTCATACCTTTAGATATTTTGGGGGTCACCCTTTATTTTGGATTAAGCTATACAAAACCAGCATCCTGAAGTCAGTAGAAGAAAGTTTACTTCCATTCAAAATGGGACACAGTTATTCAGGCTTGCATTGAAGTACCTAAACCAGCAAGTTATGATTACGATCTGGTCCCCAGCTGGAGTTCCTCAGTCCAAGTGTTTAAACGGGATTAGGTCAGATCCTACCTGATCAGCAGACTTCTCCTTCTTGTCTATAATCCTTCCAGACGCTTACCTGTAAATCCAGCAGCCCGGTCAGTAGTGCTTTCCCGGCGTGGGTTGCATTGTTTAGAAGGTCTTCTCTTTTAATAACCTTAATGACTTCAGCAAGCATAAGGTTCTTGGATGGATCTCCAAGCCAGGTATTAAAAATCCGATAGGGCTTGGGAAAGGGTGGAAAGAGAGTTGTGGAACATGTTAAACAGGCAAATCACGATAATAAAAAAAAGCAACCCATCAAACGGGTAATGCAAAAATCTGGTGTATGAAATAGCATGCACTAATCTCACCAAACCCCTTTTTTTTGTTGGAAGAGCAAAATACAGCTGCCCTGCTGAGCAGAAACAAAGGGCAACTACTTTACGCTACAAATGCAGCGCGTTCTGTCTTGCTGCTCTGACATCTCATTGAAACATGGCTATAGATGACACGGAAATCGCATCGTGTATGGGTTTTACATTCAAGGTTTATGTTCTCCCCCTTAATTTTTTTTTTTCATTTATTACACCTAAAATATCATTAATGTGAAGAAGAAATCTTGCTGACAGAATCCGTAATGCTGACATACAAGCTCTGAAGCTGCCTTACGGAAAAGGTGTCGGTTTGTGGTTGGATTTTGTACTGAAGGTTAGTTCATTAGGCTAAACCCAGTTCTCCACTCTCTCCCACCACCTTTATGACCTTTGTGACTGACAGCAACTGGAATACAGGTGAAGAAGTGACAACAACTTTTGTGTAAGCACAGAGCAAGTATCTATGAAATAACAGCTCCATCTAGCTGAACCTGCATTACTGAAGGAAGGCTCGTTTCTCCCATGGACATTACAGTTACCCGTGAATGGGCCACCAACTAGCACAGAGTTCAAGTTTCATTGAAAATCTTACAGCATTTGGCCTGAACTCCTCTTTGTGGAAGAATCCTCCTGTCATCATCTTCTTACTGAATGTTACCACATCAGCTGGGTCATCCAGGCCCCAGTGTTCATGTGCCCAGAATTTTCCTGTGCAGCCACCTCCCGTCTGCACCTCATCCACCAAGAACGCACAGCCATGCTGCGGAGATGGATGTAAAGAGCAGGGAATGTGAGTCCGCATTTCCAAAATAAAAATACCTCCCGTAGTGAACAGATAAATACAATAAAGCCAATTACATGCAGCATCCCCCCATACCAGTGCCACTCACTGTGCATTAGATTTCACAATTAAAAATTCAGCTGTTTTTTCAGAAAGGCACTAGAAACATATTTTCTACCTAAATTCACAAACAAAGTACATGTTTTTATATAGTCTTGAACATTTCTAGAGGATACCTGAAAACGTCTGGGAGGAGTCTGGGTGGCATTTTCAAAGCCTCTGAGGGAAGCAGAACATGGTTTCTAGGAGTTTTGTTTGTTTTAAACAAGAAGTCTCTGCCTCCAATCTGAGTCAGGCATTTGTGGCACAAAGGTAATACCAGCAGCATGATCTGTTCAGTTTAGGGGGCTAAAATGAGCTGCCTTTTCAGATGAGTCTGCTGAAAGAGCTACGCATTTTAGCTTGCAACATGGGTTTTTTTATGCAAAGGACTATTTTGTTGAAACTTTGGGACAGGGAGATTGAGCTATATCATGATACTGTAATTAAAAACAACTGGTGAGTGCTTTTGGCAGCATCTCATTTTAGACAAGGCAAACCTTTTCCTTTCACCTTATTTACTGTATCACCCTTGCATGAGCAGCTGTTAACAATGGGGAAAGCTGCTTTTTCTCATGGCAGAACAGAATTTTCCAAATGTCACCTATGCTCTTCTCTGTAAGCACACAAATGTTTTGAGGGTGAAAAAAGCATGGAGTAGGTCTTATTGAGGGTCGTCGCTTCCAAACAGGCAACTTCACGTTCCAAGTATAAAGACATATGTCCTTTTCATTGTTTTATTGGAGCATCAGCACTTACGGTTGGACTCAGTTTATTTCACCTTTTTTTGCAATTAAAAACAAGTATGTCAATAAAAAGTTACCCTTTTCCAAACCTGCCTCTTCTGAAATTGTTTGAACACCCTCAACAAATGGGCATTATCATTTAAAGAACACTTCTGTGAAATCCATAGTTAATGAGTCAGAGTAATTTCTCTCTCACTTAGACATTAGAAGAAAATTTATTGGACAGAGGAAACCACCAGGCGTGCACCAAATGGAAGAGAAAATACTGTGCTGACAAGGGTTTGCTTGTATCGGAGTACGTGTACATAACTACCCCAGCTGCTACTACGGAGGCCTGTGAAGCTCTCAAAGTGCCTGGGGCAGGGGGGAAGGCCTCTGGAGACACCAACAACTATTTGCATGTTTAGCTACCACTGAGTGAACAGTGAAATATTTGATTACCTTTCTGGCAATATCTCGTAGCTTTCTGAAGAAGTCGTCTGAAGCATGATTGTCCCCACCCTCTGACTGTATTGGTTCTATAATGATCCCAGCCACAATCTTCTTCTTTTTCCTGTACTTTACAATCAGGTCTTCCACCTGTAAATCAAACATTTATGGTACATTCTCCTTTCAGGACATTCACACATTTCCTCCCAGAAAGATTAAATCTCAGCAACAGAACTTGAACTTTTCATAGACATTCCTGGCTATAAAGGTGTCAGGAAGCGTAAGGAATTAACAAGTAGTTCCTCCAGGATTTAACACTGCCCTCTTGTTCCTGAATAATGCTTAAGTTTAAATCGTATCCTAAACACATTGTAACTAGTTGCATATTTATCTACAATGCGTGAAAGCTTTAGCAAATTTCAGCTGAAAGTATGGTGGAAACCACTGTAGCTTGCTATGCCAGGGCTGTCATTCCACCTAAGCAATATAGAAGAAAACAGATTTTGTGTCAGAAAACAAAACTCGGCTAATGTATTAAAGAAGGTAATCTGGTAAATTTGCTTTTTCTAGTCACCTACTTCAGACACTTTAAAATGAATCAGGTGAAATAGTGCAGAAATCCTGTTGCTGATAAGGGGCTTACAGAGAAGTTTTAATTAACCCTGTAGTGCTAGTTGCTGCGATTCGTAGTGTCATCTGTACTTGAAATACCACTGACGGCTTTCAGGGCCCACAACCTCTGTAGGCTGTATAAAGCAATGGCTTCCAAAGGGTGCCAGTAAGCCAATTTGCAGACTTTCAAAGAAAGCATTCGGCTTTTTGTTTTGTTTTTTAAAGTAACGGCTTCAAGTCTGTGGATTGATTTTTTGCATCACAATTCCTCCTCCCACCCCAGGCTATTGTGGAGCAAACACAGGGAAGCAGTTTGCTACGCTTTCCATTTTCTCTGAAGTTAGGCGGGTTTGAACGAGAAGTCTTTTGGATCCAGCTCTGCACAGCCATCCAGTGCTGCTGTGCTCCCTTCAGCACACCACAGCCCCCTCCTCTGTAGTCGGTTATGATGCTCCAGATTGTGCGCTATTTCGGTTCCAGTCACAGGGCACACTGTGCCTTGCTCCCCGCCACCGGCTGTCAAGAGTGAGCCCTTGCACGTGACAGATCCTGGATCCCAGTGAGCCCAACAGGGAGTCCCACGGTTCTGGCACCCGGAGATGGTTTGCCTCCCTTAGACTCTGTTGTGCCCACCTTTCCTTTCTCCTGGGCTAGGGAAGGCACATGGTCCCTGCCCACTCACTCCCTGCAGCCGTAGGTAGGATCAGAGCTTTATGCCGGAAGGCTACCACAGACAAGCTGAAAAACCTGAAATGTTCTTACAGGTTCTCTTTGCAGAGGATTATACACACTGTGCTCTCTCTTAGTCCACGTCCCTTTGCAAGATCTGGCAGACAAGTTCACTGTGATACAACAAACTTCTCCTGCATGTGAAATTTCACTTTGGTATGATTCACATAGACCTCTAATTCACAGTAAGCCGGCTGTTCTTCTGAAAGGCAGGGACAAACTTCTGACCGTAAACAACAGTGAATGCTGTTTTAATCACATGCTGTTTCAATCCCTGAAGACATTCTTTTAGTGAAAAGCAGCTAATCCTACTAACACCATTCATTATTTCAAAACAAAAACAACAGAAAGCTGCCAGCGAATTTTTTACCTCCTCTAAACAACGGGCTTCTTCCTGTTGATTCTCTTTCACGAAGTCTTCCAGAGGATACTTCAGCCGTGGAAATGGAGCAATAGGCCAGTCCAGCGATGGAATGTCCAATTTGTGAATTGCTTTAGAGTGAGTTGTAGCTAAGCAACCTAAACCCAGAAAAGCAAAAATTAAAATAATACCTGTCTAGGAACAATACAGGAAAAAGGCTACCAAGAGGTGAAAAATTGCCTGACACCAGGACTGTAGAATTCTCTTAATTGCTCTACGTTTTTACTTTATTTTCTGAAATACTGGGTAATTAGATTTAGTCAAGCTTAAGAGGATTGCTCTAGCTTTTAAGCGTCAGTTTTCACATGCACTGTTCCGGAAGAACAGGAGAACCTCTGTCAATCTGAACAGGTTGCTCAGATGGGATGGGTTTCACCTGTCCAAAGACAACTCCTCATAAAGCTCAGCATTACAGCACTCTTGGGTAAAACATGTTTAGAACAGGGACTGAGCCGATGTAAAATGGTAAAAATGAGTGACATCTTGTTTGTATATTGTGGTGATTTTACATCGTATAGCGATTTTTACTAGTATAGACAGGAAACCTTGGATTCAGAATGAAAATAAGAGACCTTCTGAAAATAAGTTTTCAAAAAATACAGAATTAATTCCCACAGTCACTCAAATACTGGTGGGGCTTCCAAGGCAAACCTTCAATAAACCTACAGCTTCTCCACTGGTACTACCTGTCTAAGGAAAAAACCCACCTTTTAGAAACTACAGTGAGCTGACAGCTTACTGCAGCGGCTGAGAGGAGGGAAAGGGAAGGGAGGTGTTGCCGGCAGTGCTTTGCTTACCCAGGGTCCTTCCGTGGAAGCCGCCCATGAAGGAGAGCATGGCGTAGTCGGGGCAGCCGGGGGGCTGCAAGCAGAGCAGACAGGCGGGCCGTCAGCGTGCGGGGCTGCGGGCAGGGGGGCCGGCCGCCCATGCGGCTGCGGGTGCCTGATGCAACCCCGACACAAACCTACGGCCAGCGCCCAGCAGGACGGCTGGATCCAAGCTGCCGCCTCTCACAGCACGCCCATCGGTTTCCTCCTCAACCATCAGGCACCGCAAATTGTTATATTTACCCATTTAAACAAATACATTTACTGTCCCCTAAAAACTGCCCGACCTCCTGAAATACATCACTAACACTAATGAATACGTGGCAATTTATACTGTATCATAACACCACGTCACACATGAGCTCACACAAAGGCTGAACATTCAGTACAATCAGCCCCTTTTTGTACAAACTACGAGCACGCGTGTACGGGGTGGCCGTGCCCAGGTGTGGTGTTGGGGGCTGCGGGGGCTCTGCGAGGAGAGGCCGGGGCTGCCCCGTGCCGGACGCCCCATGCATTCCTGATGACTCGCTGTACCAAGAATGAGAAGGAACCATGACAAAAGACATGCAAACTGTATACTATCTGGAATTCAATAAAAGGATATACTTGGGCTACGCCCCCCCCGCCCCCTCCAAAAATACAAATTCTCTTCCTTTATGCCTCTCTCTTATCCTGCAAGTGAGAGGATTGTCATCTCTTACTCTGTTTACACCTTTAGTCTTGTACCCCACACTCAGCTACAGGGTCAAGGCTCCAATATTTGTAACTGGATTCTGGAGGATCCCCCCCCAAAAGGGGGATGGAGTTGCCCTCTCAAATCCATCCCCTGCCCCAACTGTAAGGAGAACTCAGACAATTAGCTCAAAGAGGAATCCTCATGTTTAGATAGCTAAACTTGGACAAAAAGTGATCATTAGTTTTACAAGTCTTTGGTCATCTTAAAAAATTCCTGCTCCTTCAGGCCATGATGCACCATCCTCTTATTTGTATTGGCACAGCCATCTGTCTGACCATGCTGTAAGCAACATCACAGAACTTAAAAAATAACTCTGAAGATAGACAAAACAAAAAAAAGCCCCTATAAGAACGCTCCTCATTTTTAAAGCCAAATGAGATCCCTAATCCCATGTGAATTAATGGAATGCTTGCCACTACAAAAGTGCTAAAGATCAGGCTGGAACCAGCAGGTTATTAATTTTTAACATGTTTATCTCAAAGAGGAGATTAAATACTCTGTTTTTTGCTATTACATGTTAAGATTTGTGACTGGCAAGAGCAAGACCACCTCAGTTGAAGGTGAATAGGACTTCAGAGGTTTATCAGCTGCATCTCAATTTCCTCATCCTGCCTGTTGTTAACATTTAGTCAGTCAAATTTTAACCAACCCCTTAATCAGTTTTAAGCCATAAAATCAAAACTTCTGAAAAAAAATTAGGTCTGTTGTTATTATTTGTAAACTTTTCCATGTATTAATGATCTCCATGGACCCATCCATCACGTGGGCCCCTCTCTAGCAAACGATATGTCATGAAAAAAGGGAGATCTTCCCAAGATTCACAACTGGGAAGGACGCAAAAGAATACAAACAGCCGGTCTTGATATTTGTTGGGAGCAGTTTGTATGTCACCATCTCCTAAATTTACAAAACCGAGATTCCACTTCAGAGACAGTAAAGCCAATTTTTCCTCCCAATCTTTCCTTATAAACCCAAGCCAATGGTACGTCTCTAGGTGTGGTAAAGAGCAAATGTTACCTGGTTAATCATGCAAGATTCCAGTTCCTCTTTTGTGACGTTATTATGGCCCCTCTCTTTGTTCTGCAAAAAACCACCAACCAACAGATAGTTTTCCTGTAGTTGTAACCAATGCATTTACGGCTGAACCACAAATTAGTAATGCTGGTATTCCAAATTAGAGCCGATGAAGACACTGACTGTGGCTCTTACATACGGACTGCATTTTCTTTATTTCCTTTTCTTTATAATTTCTAAAGTTGTGTCAATATAAAGTGAAAGCTTAGATGAAGACTTTTTAATAACGATTTTATACTAGGTTGAATATAAATAACATCATTAATAAGACAACCTCCAAGCCTTACTTTGTTTTAAAGTAAGAGTTCTGATAGTGCATAAATACTCATTTCTACATCTAAACCTACAAAAAAAAAATCTTAATATTTTACTCACTCTGTACCACATAAATATTGCTTTAAAGGCATTTTCATTAGAGCAGGATCCGCAAGACATGGTGATCACCTGTGACAGGCCCTTAGGAGCCACCTGTCAACGAAGGCAGAAAATTACTCCAAAATATTAAGCACAAGTATAGTGAAGTATAGTGCAAAGTGATGATAATACTGATCAGTCCTTAACATCATGAGCTTCAGTAAAATGGGAGATCAACCGTGCCTAGGATGAGGAAAGCCAATTTCAACTGCAGCCGAGAGGGCTCGACTCAGTTTCAGTCCCAAGGATCTTCAAATTTAAAACAAGACAAGCAGAAGCCACTTACTCCACTATCTCTTATGAAAGCACCGTGAACAGAAGTTAGTGAAAATGTGTTTTCTCATCAGTTCTTGAATCCAGAATGAAAGAGGCAGTATCTGTGCAGAGCAGACACGTCACTCTCTCTTCAGCTGTCAAGTCGGGGAAGAAGGTTTGACCTCATTACTTGCAGTGGGAAGGCAGGTGGACAAACAGCTAATCTGTAATGTTCCCTATTACAATCCATAACATCCCTTGAGATGCCCGTGTCCCTACGCAGAACATGGTAACTCATCACTGCTATCTCAGACTTACTGATAACAAAGATTCCTTCAGTCTTTCTGCAAAGTTCTCTGGAGGCAAAATCCCTAGGGCAGGTCTGTTGATAAAAGTGCTCTACAAAGACAAAGGAAGAGCAATTGTTAGGTTTTACTACCACATGAAAAATACCATGTTGGTATCAAGGCAGTTACATTTTATTCTAATTACAAGTACCAACCAGAAATTTGTCGTTGTGGCACGAGGAGTTTTAAAACAGGGAATAATATTCATGTCTTAGAATATGTTTTTCTGCCTAATCTTTAATAGTTTATCCTTGCAGAACACCTTAGAAAAGGTGCATGCTAACTGATACTGACACTTCCTCTTCCATATTGCCATTTTAGTTGCTTATACACAGGAAATACACTTCAAAATCTTAATTACTTGCTTTCGGTTTGAGTAGCTAAATCTAAATTCAATTAGGATAGCAGCACTTTCTTCCTTGCTGAGCTTCAAGACAGACCATTTCAGAATGCTGTGGTTATAAACATCCTCCAGATATGATTACAATGGGATTTGGGGGAACAAGACAAAGGTAAACATAAAGGATAGGGGCTACACCTGAGAAAGATAACACACGTGCAAGGACCAGCAACACAACATTACAATAAAAGAGATTCCTGACAAAACACTTGTGCACACAGGCGTGCTGCCTCCCTTCTAGACTCCTCCGGCATGTACAGTAACGGGCAGTGCAGTGAGGAGATCGGTGAGAAGCTGTGTGCAAGGCGATCCCTCCTAACAGCGGAATTCCATAGCCTACCGGGAAACTACCTGGTTGAACTCATGTCTGCTTCCCAGAATTCTTTTCTCTAACCATTCCTTTTCCCTGTCTGTCAGCAGAACTGAATCTGTGTTGCTGCAAGAGCCTTGGTAATCACAGAAGTAGCTACAGGAACGCAGCCTTCCCATACCTGTGTGGAGGTTACTGAGAAGATGGAGCCAGGCTCCAGGCTCTTCAGTGGGAAAATGAGAAGCCACGGGCATAAATCAAAACACGAGAGGTACTGCTTTGGGTATAAGGAAAAGCTTCTTCACCAAGAGAACAGTGCAGCAGTGGAACAGGTTGCCCAAAGAGGTTGTGCAGTCTCCCTCCTTGGAGGTTTTCAAGACCCCAGATAAAGCCCTGAGCAACCTGGTCTGATCTCACAGCTGACCCTCTTCGAGCAGGAGGTTGGGCAAGAGACCGCCTGAGGTCCCTTCCAACTTGAATTGTCCCACTGGTCCTATGAACTGGCCGTATCAGGATTCACACCTTTGACAAAGGTAATTTTGGTGTCAGCGAGCAGCAGCTGGTGGGAGAGCTGAGCCTGCTGCCCACACAGGTGTTTCTAAAGAGCAGCTCTGGAAAACCCCCCTCAGTCTCCCCAGGCCACTAATGGAGATGAATTTGTCATGTTTATGCGATGAGTTTAAATTAAGTGTCATGGACTAAAATTGATGCATCACTGCTCTTAGTCTTTGTAGGTAAACTTATTTGATTCACAATGTGCTACTTTTTATTTTAAATTAAATATGCTCAGAAAAGGACAAGCTCAATAAATTTGCCAACTGCAAAGCAGCATTATTTGCCCTTTTTTTTTGTTTGTTGTTTTTCTTGTTGTTGTTGTAACAAGTCATCGTTGAAATTAAAGGCCGAGCTTCAATGACTTAAGTCTTTATGGGTCTCCAGAGGGGACAGACTGCCTCCCCCAAAACATTTGTATTTTCAGTGCAACTCAAGCTTGCACATTTATCAGCGTCCTTCAATCTTTTTCCTCAATACATTCCTCATTTATTCAGACGTGTGGACCACAACAAGAGGTGTGAGCGGTCACACTGTACCTGTAAGAACACTTCACCAGATTTCTTAGGGAAAACCAAATATCACACAAGACAGAACAGAGTATGAGCTAGGACTTTGTAACTTGTACAAGTGTGTTACTTCCAAAACAATGTTTGTTTCAACAGACTCAAGCTTAAAAAAAAACTAAGCAAGGATGTTACTGGCAGATTAACACAAAGTTTTTGTTTTGTATGAGAAATCGAACTTGACTTTTTACCTCAGTTTAGAAGTAAATTTTCATATAAAGTTAGAGATAAGAGACCATAAAGTTGTTGTGAATTTGACGATGGACTGTCACAGTCAATTGACAACATTTGTCATTAAGCAGAAAAGTGTGTTTTTCTTTGGTTGTTAATGAGATACTCAGTACTGAGAAAAACAGAACATCGGCATCAAGCCGCTATGGTCTCAAATGAACGGGTGCGTATCCTGTGCCTTATAGCTGGCTATAAAGAAGGTACATGGAGCATTACAAACAAACAAAAAATCCCTACCAGAAAACACCGATCCCATCGTTAACATTAAACGAGGGCCCTACCTCACTGTGTATGACTCAAAAAAAAGTACTTTCACAATAAAGCTGGCACTTTATCTGCAGTCAGACCCCAGCACGCGCTCCTGTCTGCAGCGAGGTTTGCACAAGTTCTGGCTCTTCACAGCCCTCTGGCCTCGGCACTGCAAAACTTCACCGCAGGACTGACATCCTGCCTACGCCGTGCCCAGGCTAAAGCCTGCCAGAAATCCTAAGGGGGCAGTCAGGCGCAGACTAATAGGTTTAGTGCCACCCTCTCCACTGAATTAGCGCAGGTTTCGGAAATCGGAACAGGGTACCAATAACACCTTTGATGCTCATGTGGGAGAGGGGGGTCCTGGTTGCACCGTTCGTTTTGGACTTTGGAGGCAGTTCCTTTTACTGCAGGCTTCTAGCTGGCAGCCTGTTAACTTCCCTTTTCCAGTGGACAAACTGGCAACTGCCACCAGACAATAGGTTTTTGTGGGTTTGGTTTTTTGTTGCTTTTGGGTTTTTGGGGTTTTGTTTGTTTGTTTTTTAAATCTGACTTTGCCCACTGCTGCATTATAATGAAGGTATTGTTATCTCCTCAGAAATAATTTTTACGAGTTAATGTAAGTATTTAGAAATATTAGTGCTTCCGTGATATCCGGATCTGCCTTTGATAACTCCAGCATTTCTAGCTCTGGTGGTTTTTTTAAAAACTTGATGTATTTTCGTTCTGGGGAAGGCAGAATTTCTCATCCTGAAGAAATGAGAACTCCATAAAGCAAATCAGCTCAGGGAACTCAAATGTCTGCACTTCTTTGACGTGCTGGCTCAGGATTTATGCTCTGCTGGAGTGAGCCAGCAGGCTCTTTAGGAAGGGAAATGCAGGTATGAGAGGGAACCGGCCCACACTTGAGCTATGCCCTTGCAGGCAGCATGGACACCCGTTACCGGTTTCCAGAACCAGGGGCTCAATCAGTGAAATCAGTACAACCAACAAGGATCTACTGATGTGCAGTCAAAAGCCAGTGAGCTCAGTTTATCCACGTCCTGTATACATAAGCTATTGTGCCAAAAAAAGTTACAATTTAAAAAACTGCAAAAAATCATTGTGGAATCCAAAACTTCTGTCCAAACAGTGAAAAAATGAAGCCTGAAATAGAATGCAACTTCATTTCAACAACTTCCATAATTTTATCCAGGTTCTTTCCAATCACTATCAGTATACTGTTAGGGAAAACAGGAAGATACTTTATTTAAGAAGCAGTTAACTCTGTTTTGAAATAATCCTGTTGCTCTAGTCTAATGATTTTAATTTTTCAAGGACATGTCAGTGGTTTAGTCAACTTAGTACTTCGGAGATGGGAACCAGTCGCTACCCCCCCAAAATAAAAACCAACCACCCACAACATTCCGGATTTAGGGAACCATTTTCATATTCAAAATACTATATTCTCTCTCAAGGACTTGTGCTTGCTTTCAGGCTCAAAAATCTTCACTCAAGAACATTGCCAAAATGATTAATTGGAAACACTATGCTTGAAATATGTCTTAAAACTGGCTGCAAACTTATCGAGTGCTTGCATCACTCAAATGTTTGCTTCTTGTAAAGCTTCACAGAGGTTTTGGTGTCGTCTTAAACACTACACCAAGCTCTTTTCATCTAGTGAGAAATACAGAAAGCAGACCCTACCATACTTCAAATGGAATCATTAAGCATTCATTAGCAGTTTCATAAAAAACAAGAAAGACCGCCACAAGGAGGGAGAAGACTCTTTCAAGTACTTAATGTTTTAATTCACTTACCAAGTTCTGTGGCTGCTGTAGAAGCTTTATCAGAGAGGGATGGCTGTAACCTAATTAAAAAGAACAAAGAAAGCAGTTATTTCTATCTAGTTTCAATAAACTAATGTAAAGCATAACCTGGAGAATAACCTTAACTTAATGCTTAACTGTTTCTCTGTAACTTGTGTACATTTTAACTATTAATAATAGAACTTCTTTTGAAGTAGGACAAACCTCTCTTCTTTTACAAAATATATTATCTGGAACTTTGGTACAAATTTTGTGTCAGGCGATAGCAAAATGTATTTTAGTACTGAAAGTTAAAAATTTAATACAAAAATAAATGAACATGACATGGATCTTTTGCCTGATAGGGCCTGATTGAAACATCATAGTTTCTACCAAGTACTGCGGGACCGACATTATTAAATGCTTGCTCGCTCTCCTTTCTAGGTTCCCCACGTATATTTGGTTTCTCTATAGTACAAAGTGTGAACCTCTCCCTCGATTAAGAGCAGAAATCACTTTCTGCCAATGCAGCTCACAAGCCATTGTTTCTCTTAGTCACCATTTAGCTGTGGTACAGAAGCGTCTCCAGTTTCTCCTGCCTGAAGCAGGCTGCTTACTGTGCTCGCTCACCGTAACCCCGATCTGCTTGACTTACGTGGCTCCCACTGACCACCCAACATGCATTTCAGAAACGGCTTCTGACACCCTGAACCACAGAGGGAAGTTCCCCAGGCAGCTGTGGCCACTTACAGTAGCTGATGCTACACTTCTAGTCTCATAGCAATTTTTACCCTCCTTGAATATCAGACTGATTGTTCCTAGAAGAGTAACAGAGCTTTTTTCCCCCCGATGGTGCTTTTTAACTGATTGGATTTTTCCTCATTGTAAAATCAACTTAGAAACACATATTCCCCCCTTTATGCTTTTCTTCCATGCAGTTCCCCAGCCTTTGGCAGCTGACCATAAGAAATAGACAAGCAAAAATCCACATATTTACCAATTTCCCAAAGAAAGCTCATTTAGCAATTGTAATTTCAGTGCATGATAATGTACTAACAAAATATCAGCAAGGGCTTTTTGTCCCTCAGCAGACACAGCCGGATGGTGCAGGGTAACCTTACAGCACAGCAGTGCTGTTCTCAGAGATGGTTCTTCATTGCTGGTGCGTGCAATGAGCACATGTTCTGGCAGACCCAGCAGGGATAAGCCCTGGGACTTCAGAATCTTGCCAATGGCTTGACAGCACTCCTTGACATCTGTCACAGTTGGATGGCATTCATCGCCGCTACCCTCTACAATGCTATCTAAACACTCTCTCTGCACAAGACGCTGCCAAACTTGTTTTGAGATGTGCAGGTACTGGTCTCCACGTTATCTAGGCTTTCGCTTACATAGGCACACTCACATTTATTTCTGAAGATGCATATTCTATCCCCGCATACTGCAGATGTTCATGCATGATCATTAACAATCCTACCAGCAGGAAGAGGCTGTCTACATAGACAGCCATACACTTGAAACTCATGGACTAATAAGCACCCAAATCTCTAACCTGCCACAATCCATTAGTTATTCCAAGGCATCTGTCTGGAAATCTTTCCTTCTCAGTCATAGATTTACACACCTCAGCTGTGCATCACCATAAAAAAACCTGTTTGATAAATTGCTGTCTCGTATTAAAGAAGGAGATTCTGCACTTTTCACTTTCTCTCAAGACCAGTTTTTTTTTTTCCCTTCCCATTTTCCCTACTTTGACAAACTTTTAGTTGGAAAAAGAGGCGACAATTTGTCCTTTTTACCCAGAAACATCAAGATACAAAGGATACTTCAGGTTTAACACAACAAAGGTGCTTAATTTATACCCATTGACATTCTGTGGGATAACTTGCTTGCTTACAGGTAAACCAACGTATCTGATGTAAAAAAAAAAACAAACTTCACCAAAGGAGCCCAGAAAATTTCATTTTAAGCCTGATTTCTAATGTATGAAATGCCAAAGCGAGAGATTAACATCATCTTTTATATTCTCTTGTAAAAACAGTTGGAAACCTCATCTTCCCTACTGCTCAAGAAGTCAGACAGCTCTAATTTTATTACAAAAGCCTACCAAGGCTCTGTACTCCTCATCCAGTTGAATGACAATAGCCCTGATTATCCTGTCTGAGCAATGGAGCATTAGGCTACTGCGTTAACAAATCAATTATAAATTCTGTTTTGAATATTTTAGTTCAAAACAAGGAAATATCCAGATTGTTCTAACTGCACGTTGTGCTGCAGAGAATCTGTTAAAATTATTATGAAGATAATACAAGCGGTTATTTGGGACACAGACAGCTAAATCTGCATTGCATCTGCTGTCATGGGAAGAATTGTTGTTAGGCTAGAGGGAATGACACAGTTGAAAGCTGTATCACTGAGAGCTGTAGCTGTGGCTACTGCTGATAGCACCTTTAAGAGTATATATATTGTTTTAGAAATCTCAAAACTAAACCTTACAGAAGTTTTTTTATAAATAGCTACCATTGCTTAAGAAGCTTAACCATTAACTCTGGCATTGCTTGTAAAAACGTGTAATTCTGTTGCTGGTGTTAAGATGCATGAAGAACGCCGAGATCTTTGCATCTTCTCTTATGTAACACAAATTCCAGGCTTCTCTTACCCATAACTTATCCTCTCCCACCCACACAAGATGTCTCTCCTATTCTCTTCTCTTCAGGCCGAGTGGCCCGATCTTCCTCCCAATGCTCCCTGGTCCGCTGGTGCATCCTCAAACAGGCCCCAGTGCAACAAGAGAGAATCCTTAAAGCCCGACTCCTTCTAAAAGAGCAGGCCTGCGTGTAGAAGGACGCTGAACTGGTATGTGGGTTCATAGTCATAAAACTAACACCAGGAAGAACTAAATGGTTAAATAACTATGGTAGACAAAGTCAAAAAGCTCTAGGCTGAGATGGCAAATGGACAGTAACTTGTTTCATTGCCATGACCAGTGCAAGGGTTTGTAGGCTTTACGAATCCACTCTCAAATACATTCCTATAAGAAGTGACAGAGCTGGCTCTTAAGAGAAGGGCACCTGCTTCATCGCCCTTGCTCTGTGTCTAGATCAATGCGACAGGAAAGTACATGTCCTCCAGGCTCATGAATGTGCCTGTCTGCAAAAGGAAAAAAAAAAAAGGAGGCTGCTAAAATAATGAGATGGAGAAAGCTGAAAGAATCCATTTGAACTGAGCAGCAGGCTGCTGTCAATAATACCAAACTACACCTCTCCGCATCTCCCCAAACAAAAACAGACCTTCCCAGCACTGAAAAACAGATTGTTCCATTTGCTGTTCCAGGATGTTTGCTAGTAAACACATCGATAGAATCCCCTCTTGCATTTGGCTCCATGGGGTTTCTATTAGGCAGATTAGATACAGGTTTAAAGAAATATGTTGTGCTACAACTTCCCCAAAACCACGTGGTAAAACACTGTTTTAATTTTTGTTTTTCAGCAAGAAGCAGCCCAGAACATCTTTACCTAGAGGTTTTGTATACTTTAATTCTTATCTCTCCGCACAGGCACTTATTACCTCTCAACCACTGCTGATAAATATATTCTAGTGTAGCAGATCGTTATTAAATCTTGGGAAGTCCTGACAGATTCATAAAAGGTTTTATTGGATTTAGTTGCAGAGAGATAAGCACAGATGACTAGCAAGCACCTTGTGGTCTTGTTTTGGTGTCCCAGTCTATAACCTCTCTCACCAAGAGGGCCGTTATTAGCAACCTCTGCAGCTTCTGATAGTCAGTCTTGTCATTCAGTACAACTTAAAAAAAAATAAATCAATGCTGCATGTTCAGTTAGACTTAGGTCAGCCTGTAAGTATTAAATTTCCATTTACTTCTTGTTGCTACACATCATGGAGCCATTATCTGAGAAGCTGTATGAAGCACTCTACTATAGTTCCTTTGTGACTGAGGAACATGTCCTCTAGGACAAAAAAAAACCAGCTTATCCTCAAGAAGGCATTGCCACACATGAAGAAGGAACAAGATAGCTTAGCTGAGGATCAGTTATAGGTACCGGAGTCTTATATCTATGTCACCAGTTTCAATCAACCAGACAAAGTAAACTGCAGAAGCCCCTGCTATCATATCCCATGACTAGTATATATATCTCAAGAGAGTTAATAGATCTCAGTTCAGTTATGGTCACGTATGACATTATGAGCACATCTAATAGTGAGACAGATATGAACAATTGGGGTTTAGACAATTTTAACCAAATCGGGCATTATCACAGATGGTTCCAAGAAACGAAGTGATCTCTTAGACCAACTGGAATTGATTGCAGGTTCAATTTAAATGTTTAAGGGTTATGTTAACTCTTGCAGGCAATATATTCACATGCTTTTGAAATTCACTCTCACTGAATTCAGCATCATAATCTAAGATCTTGCATTCTCATTTCCACGGCTTGGGAAGAGCTGTCTGGGAATGAATGTATGCAGACAGTACCAATTCAGCCCCTCTCTGATTCACAGCTGAAGCACAGGTTAGCAGGAATTGCAATTTTGCTGCCTACGCTGCACTAATGCTGTAAGCAGAGGTTGCAAGTCTCTCAACATCTAGCATAAAGCAGCATAAAGCATCTTTTCTCCAATACTTAATTCACTTACAAGTTACATTATATTGTCAGCAGCAGCTGACAAGAAGACTGCATATTGCATTCTTGAGAATTTCCCTTTCTACTTGTCAGCATCCAGAATGTATTTCAAGTAGATTTCCCCCTCCAGATTGCATTTTATTTCTTGAATATTTGCTTTTATCAAAGTTTAGCTATCATTGGGAGGGAAGGAATTGAGCTGAAAGAGAACTGTCAAAATCCTATTTTAAATCACAGGATTTAAGAAAAACAAATTTACACAACTAGCTAAATAGCCTGGAAAAATTATTTCAAAGACACGAACTTTGTTTACTTAATTTTTCACTCCTTTCAAACCCTGAAACTCACCACTGTCCCATGCCTTAATATGTGATAGGATGTTACAGTCAATGTATCAAGCCGCTTCACCTCTTGGTTTCAATGAATAGACCATGAAATCTCATTCCTTTTTCCAGCCAAGACTGTTAGGAAGAGTTAGCTACAATTCATACTTGTGGCTAACATCCATTCAGTCAACCTCCTTTTACACACGTTTTCCATCATTAGAAAGCTACATGGAACTAACAGAAATAAATCATTTCATGGTTGCTATCAGAGCCAAAATAATGGTGGAGGGATTCCCAGAAAGGTGATACAAAGATATCCAAACCCCAACAGCAGATGCTGTCACAGCACCTACAAAACATAGCAAACCTTTGGCACAAGGGTGGCAGTCAACAGGAGCTAGAGAAGAAATGAGAAAGCCCAAATGAAACAGAGGTGGCTGTCCAAGAGCCAGTATCTTACTCTGATTCTGGTCATCACACAGATCCTGTTAACAGACAACTGCAGTATATGTTAACTGTCATTTAGAAAAATGGGGAAAAAAACCCACAAGGTTAGCCAGAAGCTCCTTTAACTTACCATTATGCTAAAAAAGGTCAGAAAAAGCTATATGGCATTTTGGATGCATAAACACTGAAGTTGTTCAGCTGTTAATAAATAGCTGAACATATTTTTAAAGAATTTCTGCCCATTAAGAAAATATTCCCCCCCTAATACTTAAATATTTTATACACGAAAACGATATTAAAAGAGGTATGCTTGCACCATCAAGCACTAGAAGGTCAGAGTGTCTCAGTGCACTGTCTATACAACCTTAATTTCTTTCTTTTGGAGTATGCACTGACTTTCTTTCAACTACATGATCACGCACTAGTTTCTCCAAATCAGCATTTCTTGTGTGAAGAATGGGAGGTCTTGAACACTAAATGCACTTCCTTTCCTAGAAACCTAAAATCCAATCCCATTTAAGTTAGATGAGCATTGGCATAACAAGCATTGTGCTCCTTTGTCTCACCCCTACTTCCACATTAGCGGTGACAAAGTTATCTCAGTGCAGCCTCTAAAAGATAAAAAATATCTACAACTTGTGTTGATGAAAATAAGCTACAAACATTGAAGAGTTCTGGAACGCTTACACATTTATTGAGGTGCTACACAAGAGCAAAAATATTAACTGTCTGCAAAGGAGATTGGGATAACTGAAAACCCATTGCATTCACAAGGTCTTAGATGCCAAAAATTTGGTAACGACCTGAACATCACTAAATTCTGTTTCCCAATAAAAGAGGCCTGTAGGGATGATCTTGAGTCATCACTGTTTCTATACATAGCACAACATCTACCTTTTAAATTACCCCAGCACTTCTGCTCTTTTTGCTTCTGCAGAAATGTATTTTTAAGCAACTGAGAGGAACCATGGACGAGGAACAAATAAACTGAACACCTACTGAAACCTATATTCCTTCCAGTTGGGGCCTACATCTCTGCCTTGCTTCTTTTCCTTCTTGAAATGCTTCATAAAAAAAAATGGACTGACTTTCCCAACCATATGACAAGTTCATTGACTGGTTCCTCAGCCCAACTGACCTGCCACCTTTGCTTTCACTCAGCACCACAGTTCAGTGTTTGGTCTTGGAACTGTTTGGTCTTGTTTCATCTTACTGGAGTCCACATGGCCAACTCCTTTTTTCAGTTCTTTTGAGATAGGAATGTTAACTAAAGCACATAATTTAATGTTAAAATGTTTAAGTTATGTTTGTTAATGTTTAAAACAGTAACATACTGTTACAGAATCACAAAGTACACAAATCCAAGCAAAGACAACCTAAATTGTGGAACTTGCATATTCAAATTAAGATTAATACCAGAGCTTCTTCCAGGTACCACTATGTACCTCAAGTGAGCTGTAAGTATTGAACTTGTAGTTTCTTCAGCTATTCAAAAACACCACTACATAATACACAGCAGTGAGGTGTACCCTGATCGCAATGAGGCACACATTATGTCAGCTTTGGGGTTTTTTTAGTTAATCAACCAACTTCTCTGGTAGTGGCTGAGATAAGAAAATGACAGGTTGAGAACAAAGCAAAAAGTTTTGGTACCACTGACTCCTACCTATTGGGATGGATGAAATCTGAGAGTAGAGATCCAGCATGCGATTACCATCTACATCTACTAGGTAGTTCCCTCGGCTCTCTTCATAATTGCAAAAAAAGTGTACAGCTTCTGCATTCTTAAAGGAAAAAACAAACAGTTAATGCTTTAAAAAGTAGCAGTGCGTAGGAAGGTGCAACTAATGGTTATACAGCGAAATCTGATAAAAATACCTAATGATAAGATACAAAGACACATTGCCCCGAGAGGTGGTGGATGTCCCATCCCTGGAAACATTCCAGGTCAGGTTGGATGCGGCTCTGAGAAACCTGATGTAGTTGAAGATGTCCCTGCCCACGGCAGGGGGGTTGGACTAGATGACCTTCAGAGGTCCCTTCCAACCCAATCTATTCTAAGATTATACTCATTGCATGGGAATTAACTGTAGAGCTATTTTTATAAAGAGGGACTGTTAAAAGGGCAAGTATGCACTTTTTCTATAGAAATGAAGCACAGAATTTGAGGAATTGCTCATCTTGGGAAGACAATATGCATTTAGGTTGACATACTTTTAATCTCAAATATACCTATGTTTTCGCTGGCTACTTCATAACAACTCAAAAGGCACATATAGTGTTTAAAGAAAAATCACTGATCCTAGCAAAATAATTCTGCAGTATTCAAAATATAGTAAAAAAAGATTTTATTCAAATGCACGTATATACCGTACATAATATACTCAGCATGCAAACCCAGAGTCAGTGTTTCACCTTTTTTTTTCTGGTATGGAATTAAACATACAAAACAGGATTTTAAAACAAATTCTGAAATCACAGTATTAACGCTCCCCAAACTCAGAAAACTTGACAAATTACCTGAATTCCATTCAGCTGCTTCATTAATTCCTGTAGAAAAACAAACATCAAAGTCTCAGGTATCTAATTGCCAAATACTGAAGAAGAATGTATGTTTCTTTTTTACGATCACATAAATCTTATGCAAAACTTGCAGTCCTATGTGCTTACCAGGCAACTCGACTGACCACATGAACTTTCATAGTGCATCTTGCAAATATGACAGTCAAAACTATTAACCGTGGCATGCAGAGCTACATGGGCTGCATACACAGTTTAATTGTAAATCTCCAAAAAGGGAAAGCTGCCTTTTCTACATTGATCAACTGAACTGAGAAAACAGGAAAGAAATCAGAAAATAAGAGAGGCCAGAGACCCACAGAAGGGATACTGGCACATTGGTTCTAGAAAGACAGCTCCTTTTTTTTAAAAAACAAAACAAAACAAAAAACACCATCACACATATAAATACTGACTCTGCCAGAGTAAAACAATGTCCAGCAAATTGAAACTCTTGTTTCATTTCAAAACAAAAGCATTTTTTCACATCATAAAAAGCCAACTAAGTTTCT
>NW_008824900.1:3401172-3408115 GCF_000699105.1 Pygoscelis adeliae | reverse complement strand
AGTAACCAAGTCTGATGAGATGTTTCATCAAACTGATGCTCTTTTGCTTTCAATTACTTCATACGGGAAGTTGGCAGTTGAGATTCAGATCTCTCCCTCAGAGAGGGGCGTTTCATTCATCAGCTTTTTATTCTCAGCATCTTGATAAAAGTGGGCCTAGACTATTGTGAAAGGATGTTTATTCATATCAGATTTAAGGTTTGGAATGAAATTTGTTTTCTATCCAGTTAAACACAGCTAAAGAAAAAAAAAAAATACAAGCCGTTATACTTTGGGAACTTACTCTAGATCGTGGTCCAGGAACTTCTGTCTTCATTAGAGGTCCATCATAATCAAAATCCACATCAATTTTAGCTGCGGCTTGACTGATAGATCTGTGTCCTGTAAGAAATAATGAAAACCTGAGTACGGACCACATTTTCTGTGCTTTTCTCTCAGAATAAATATCCACAACCTGACAGATGAGACCAATTACATTGTACTGGCTGAAGTGAACGAAGTACCTCATCTTTGCCAAGTGTTAAAATAAAACTAATACCAGTGAAGTGGCTTTAAAAACAAATTCAAGTGAAATGACAAGGCAACCCTTGAGAAACAGAGGCAGATCCTACTGTAAAGGACAGGAGGACTAAGAGCACATCTGTTTCCATCTCTGTTGTTGAGTCTGTCCATTACGCCTTGAGCAAGCCTTTGCCATGCACTCCCTACTCTTATGCAGAGCTGGTCTCACTCGCTATCAGTAATAACCGAAAAGCCTGATGGAGTCCACACATGAAAAACATTGTGATGTTCTGCAGTAGCTCGAAGAACACCGTTTGGGAAAGATTTGTGTCTCAAAGGTAAATGGCTGCGTTTAAAATAAATTCAAAATCTCACATGAATCCAGCCTCTTGCACTGCAGCTCTGAAATCTGGGTCAAAAATAGTGACAGTTTTTCCTCTGATCCTGCCTCTGACCTTGCTGTTCTTTAACCATGTGTGTAATTGAGGAATCATAATAAACTTGACATATCTTAATGAAATGAAAAGGCAAAAAACTCCTGTGCTTCACCAGTAACAGGCTCTGCTCCCATTTCTGAAGTAACTGTTTCAAAATATAGGGTTAAGGCATAGTTGACATGACAGAGAGAGTTCTGGTAAGCATATAATCCAAATATGTATATATTCCATTAACGGGGTTACAGGATAATATGGGAATTGTACATTTGCAACAAAGGAAGTACAGACTCGAGCTCTACCAAGGTGACCAGCAAGAGCTTGCTCTGTACACTGTGGTTAAGTGTTGAACCAAACTAACGTTCTTAACAATTACATTTTTGTCATGAAGCACCTGCACGCCTTTACCCAGCACGGTATCATCAACAAATTAATCTTAATAAGCTTAACTTTGGGGTATCACACTTGTACCAGACCAACACGCGGAAGATGAGGGCATAGCTTGTTTTAGTCTGTGATAGGCATTTTAAGTCGGTGCAATTTGGAAAACCCAAAACCTGGCTCACCACTGGAAGTCAGGCAATACCAGCTCTTGTCTGGGGGGATTCGGAGCAGCGCAGCAGCGCAGTTTGAAGTTACCATTCACCAGCATCACGCTGCGCCAGGGCAGGACTGCCAAGTGTTAAAACGATACAACACACCCCAACCCGTCAGAGGGCCAGAAAGGGACACGCATGGGGAGGCAGGCCAGCACCCACGCACACGAAAAGCACCGGGGTGCAGCAACGCCACCGGGAATCCCAGGCAGCACCGGCCGCCCTGCGCTTCCATCCATAACCACCTCTCACTGGTTATGGTTTTATTTCAGAAACGTACTAAAAACTTTTTTTGTTTGGAAACAACAGTTGTCAAATAGAAGAAATATTTATCAAGGAAAATAGAAGGTACACTATGATACTGCTCGGCAGTGTTTTGAATACAGCCATTTGGCCAAAATTTCCAACAGTGATTAGAGATGTTGGCCTCAGTTTGTGTCAGCCCAAGTTGAGATGTCTCAAGCAAGCCCGATTTTGAGAAACTTTATCAGAAAAATCACAGCCCTTTGAAAGCATCTCTAACCGAGCACTTAAATTCACTGCTCATTTGGGGAAAACAGTCTGCAAAGATGATTATTCTCCTCAGCTTTAATTCCAACTGTTATATCTGAGATGCGTCAGTGCCTCTCCGCAAAGCTATTAATAGGTTTCATTACAGCAATGCCACTTCATTTTTGTGTCATTCTGTTTAGAGTTCATGTAAATTGGGGACCGCATGACAACTGCTCCACTGGGGGGGGGAAGCTACTGCATATAAAAGATCAAAAGCTACACAATTCATAGCCAATAAAGCTGCAGATTTAGTAGACACGCTATGAAGTCTAAAAGGGGAAGAGAGACCAACCTAACCCTTTTGTGCACCCTGCTCCTTCCCCAATGGAGATCGCAGCAAACCAGCAGCAAACATTTCTCCTTCTCCTGTGTCCTCTTCTCGCCCTCCCCCCAGGCTCTGGGTGCTACTTGATATGATGAAGGAGGAAGCACTAAGAGAGGCACAGAATATATAGGACCTTTTGGAAGTCAGCAGTAACAGGAAAGATGGAAACCCAGCAGCATCCTTGGAATCATTTGACACAGCTGCAAATTTAAGACAGGTGAACTACAACCCGCATGCATGGTCCTCCTCCTCCTCCCCAGCCCGGCCTGGTGCTCTGCCTCCAGAGACCCTGTGCTGCCACATCCCCTCTGTCCATCTCCCCGGGTCCTCCCATCCCGAGCAGCAGCTTATGCAGGCACACTGCCTTCCTTAGTCTTTGTAACTGAGTTCTCATGAAAATGCATTTTTTTGGACAGTGATTAAAGACTTCCTCTTCTGTTAACAACCAAGCCACTCCTGCAAACGTGCAAGATGCCTGACTGCCAGGCTCTAAAACTGAGACCAATAGTCAAAGATTTTCCTGGCCATCACCTGTGAGGTGGATAACATTTCCCTCTTCCACTTCCCCAAAGGACAATCTGTGAAATATTTTAACAGAGGAGGATTCTAAATTAAACACAAATTTAACTATTTCTCTAAGAAAGTTCTGTTGTGGATATTGCAAAGGGCACGGTCTCCCCTACGAAAACACACATATTTACAGAACTGTACAACAGGGAATTCATTGAGAGAATATTTTACTGTTGTCCTAACTTGTTTAACACCACAAGTCAAGAGGAGGTTGCTTCCATCAGCCAGGCTGCGTAATAAACAAAGACCAAAACCGGTCAGCCTGCTTCGTAGATCATCATCATCATCGTCGTCTTTTTGCTACTGTTTTTGCCACAGCCTCTTTTGCATAGGTATGTTGAACTAGATATTTGCTAAGGGCACATGTGAGCAATTAAAAACAAACAGTACTTAGCTGTGCAGTGCTGCACTAATTCACGCTGGCACAGCTCATGTCTATCAATAGATGGGTTTTCATACACAGCAAAGATTGGTCAAGTGAAACTAAAACATACAGGTTTTCCCAGAAGAAGAGCTGCTTTAAAGATCATTTTTATCACATTAGTAATGTTGGTCAATTTGTGAGACATTATTTTTTTAAACAACAGCTTCAGGAGCAGCTTATCCAAACCACAATCATTTTCAGTAAGTCAGCGAACCAGAGCCATCTAAAAAAATGAGCAACACAAGTGACAGGTTTCCCTTCATTTGCTTGTTATCTCCTAAAGCATGCTACACGTTATCAGACTCTACAAGCAAGTGACTTCTAGGCTGATTCACTGATACAAACTTAATTTTATAGACTTGTTTTCAGGAGTCTCTCATTTTATTAACACCAGCATAATGGCAGCTATACTGATTTATTGGTCCTTATACTTGCCAGAGTCGTTCCACCTCCTAGCTCAGGGAAATGCTATGGTTTGAATTTGAAGGAACAGCTTGCCATAAATAAAATGAAAATGCCCTGTGTTACCAGATCAAAGGATTTTGAAAAGTGTTTTTTTCTTCCCCTTAGGTAGAGGATGAAGAATACAGGCTAGATCAAAACCCTCAAAACCCCAAAACCTTGACATACTAACAAAGCCTTTGATAGCAAAAGCTAAAACCAAAGTGGAGTTAATCCTCAAACTTTTTTTTTTTTAATGAAGCTCTTCTCTCTCTGAGAGTATAACATAAATGTTTGGCACAAACTCACGCAATTTCTAGCAAGGTCAACAGATTTATTCCAAATAACCCACTTCACTCACTACTCATCAGATATGCATACTTGTTCACAGGGTTGGTTAAAAATAAACAAAACAACCCAAATTTTAAGAACACAAAAACATGGTTCCCCTGCTTCCCCTCTTTTAACTCTTTTTTTCTTCCCCTACTCTTATTCAAGTAAATTGGGACTCTGATCAGAAAATTTAATGATAGTCTAGATGGCCGGCTCCTGCAAAGAGCTCAGTCTCTGTGTGACTTCTATTAGTACACGCAGGTTGTGCAAGTCGCTGGCACTCACACATAAAAAGCTCTCCTCAGCTAAGAGCATCTTAACAGCAAGAAAACAAACTGTCTTATTGCCACATGGCTGAAGACTTTTGCAGCCTAATGCTACATCAGCGCTCAGGGACCTGTCCAAATGCTTGTGAGAATGAAATGAAAGGAAGCACAGCATTTTTTACCAGCTAAGGACTCCCGCTCAGCTTAACACTGCAGTTTAACGAACAGAGAGGTATTGCCACAGCACTGTTCCCCTTCAGACGGCCCGTTTCACGACAGTCTCACAGGCTGCCTTTATTGTACAGGCAAAACTTGGAGCTCAGACCACCCTCAGAAGGCACAGACGTCAGAGCCCTGGTGAAAGATGGTCTGGCCACCCCCTGCATGAAGACTCACCAGCTTTTTGGCATCCCTTGCTCTGGATACTCTGCAACACTTTGTCCTCTGGGCCCCAAATAACCACAGGGCATGGGGTTCTGCCTCTTGCTTCCAGGCACCTGAGGCCCTGCACACAGAGCATAGCTCCAGGAGGCGTCTCGCTGTCCTGCAAAGGCTTTTCCAAGCACTTGGACACTGCGTGATGGACAGCCGCGTCAATACCTGCTTTGTTTTGCCTTGAGGAGGATTTTAGCCCAGAGGCCATCCTCTGTCTCTCTTGCTTCCCCCCACACCAAGTATCAGCATCACATTCTCCTAATGATCCAAGTAAAGGCAAGTAAATCAGATCACACACTGTGGTGTTTCATCCCCTAGTAAACTGCAGCGTGCTCTGCTCAGCTGGCATTTGTGTCTTGAAGGTATTCAACGCACTTTACAGCTTAGCCCAAATTATTCCTGTTTTGACTTTTTAATATCAACTCGCCCTGCAATAGAATCCCTGAAGTCATCCTGTAACTCGGGCTACTCCAATTCGATACCGATGAGTTTAGACGTTTGCACATCAGGTCTTGGTTGGAACACTGCACTTTGCCTCTCCAAAAGACAGTAGAGATGGAACAGATAAAAACTGAGATTCTTATTATGTCCAAGCAAGGTATTTTCAAGAATTAAGAATCCCTGGTGGCTGGTCCTTCAGTGAACTAATGGCATTACCTTTGTAACAAAAGATCTAGAATACAGAAAATGCCACAAAGGTCAAGTGAGACCCCTATTTCCCCAAGTGGGGGGAGCTGAAACTCTTCAAGAAATCTCCACAGTGTGTATGATTATTATGACTTTGTCACTGATGGACTGACAGCATATGCACATGATAGCCTGTCACCGTTGATACTGATGTACCTCTACTGCTCTAACTCCTCCATGCAGACAGCCTGATGGCTGTGTGGCTTTTTTGTTTTAAAATTTCTTCAAAAGAAAAGGTGGAAGCTCAACAAAAATGTATTATTGGCCTAAACATCCTCACAGATTTTTTTAAAAAATAATTTTATGTTAATATTCTTAAATTCATATTACACTATAACTTGTATGTAAATCAGTACCTAGATGTTTAATTAAAGTTATGCTCTTGAGCCAATGGACCAAGTCAATCCACTGACTTTCTGTTGAGGTCTATGATCAAACTTCAACAGAAAAAGGGTTTCTTGTGTTATATTAGCTTAACTTAAGAACGGGACCAAATTACATGACCTCAGCTCTCATCTTAAAAGTGTGTAGAGGTAATGGGCTACAGCAGAGCGTCCGTCTCTGAAGAAGCATTAGGAAAGCTCTTAAATTACATTTAGCTAATATGACCGAGAACAGCACCCTCTTTTCCCTGGTAAACAAAGCTATCTCTTCACATCATGGCAAAAGTCAAAAAACAAATGTATGTACTATTAGTGAGCCTAATTATCAGAGAGCACATCAGCTGAACGGTTTGCAGATAATTTTCTACCCATCCCATTTAAAGAGGGTGGGTACAATAAGTTAAATTCTACTTTTCTTGCCTCTTGCAGACTTCTCAAAGCTCTATGCAACACACATCGTCCTTCTAAACACTTGAGTAACATCAGCAAAT
Source organism: Pygoscelis adeliae (assembly GCF_000699105.1). Classification (NCBI taxonomy): domain Eukaryota; kingdom Metazoa; phylum Chordata; class Aves; order Sphenisciformes; family Spheniscidae; genus Pygoscelis; species Pygoscelis adeliae. The sequence continues at coordinate 3,401,677 of NW_008824900.1, read as the reverse complement.
TATCACATCCTTCCTTTTCATCTAACAGGATGTCATCATTTGCTAGCAGACAGAAAAGCTCATTTTCCAAGTTCTCTTTTCTATGCTACTCTCATCACTTACCAGGTGTCTCACTCAGCAATTTTTAACAAAATACCACATTGCCATAGCAACATAATTAATATAAGCACACCCTTCTAACATTTTGTGATGTTGGTAGTCACAAAGAGCGCTACTGTTAGCAGGTCTCTGTGCTAAGCAGTGATCTCTCCCAACGAGAGCTAGGTTCAACACAGGCCTAGAAAGAAAGTGCTTAAACCTCTGGTATGTTTGACCACAAATAACACTCATATAATCACAGTTTCTGAGCGTACAACTGGATATTACCTAGGAGAAACGCCAGTGGAGACACTGACATTACATCAGTGTAATTAAGAGAAGGAACTACCCCAAGGAAAAAAAAGAAAAGATAAGTGAAAATAAATGCTGGCATACCAGATCTCTCAAATGCAAGTGTTTTGCTTTG
>NW_008824900.1:3382062-3401125 GCF_000699105.1 Pygoscelis adeliae | reverse complement strand
AGCTCCCCGTTCCCCAAGGAGGCACATTACCTGTGCCATAGCACCGCTGCCCTGTGCAAGTGCAGAAAGGCAATCTCCCATGCATGCCTGTAACTTCCACTCCACGGTGCCTATCAAACCACCTTCCAGACAGAATTTTTAGAGCGTGGAGGCCCTGACAGCCAAAAGTAGGAGGACTGCGATTTCCCCCGAGTCCTCTTTTAGGTGCTACAAGTAGAATCTGTTACTAACAGATCTTGAAACGGAATGGCAAAAGGCCAGGCTAGCTAGAGGTGTTTGGAAAACGAACATCGCTATTGCATAATATTGTGAAAACTGAGATTGCTATTTACAGAGTGCTGTAAGATCAGAAGCTGTTCCACATGAGATTTTCTGTGTTTCAATACTCCCACATACACACTGGAGATTTTATCGGAACAGGATTCTCCAAAGACGAAGAAAAAATCCGATACCAAACAGGCCGTACAGAAGTGGAAGCTCCCGTAAGAAAGAGTAAGAATAGTTCCCCCTCCCCATCACAGCATAATCCCAAATCAACTCTTCAGCAGAGTTAAAGGAGCATCCAACCGCTAGTTTTCTTGTAGATCTTGTGATCTGAATCAGTCATAACATCCTTCCTCATTTGCAGCAAAACAGGGCAGAGTAACGGCTATGAGGGCTCTTCAGGACAGCTCTACAGATGAACAGCTACCAGGAACGCCCAGGTGGGAAAACACAGCCAGCACTGCCACAGCCACCCTTTGTGGCACAGAAAGAGCAAGAAAATTAGATAGGAACATCAAAGGCCTTACATTCACCCAAGAAACTGAAGTCCAAACTTAGCCTTGTAGCAGACCCTCCTTCCAACAACAGGTTTTTACATGGACATTTTTATACATTTCAGCTTTTTGTGGGAACGTTTGATCAGACAGAAAAGTAAAGGTTCCTCAGTCCAGTGGGAGAGGCTGCACTCCAGAGTCATCAACAGCCAGTTCCCAGGGCATCAAGCTGATGTCAAGTCCGTGTTCTCTACAATCCAGTGAAGGGAATTGATCCTTGCTTCTCCCACACATCCCTCACACATATCCAGGTTGTTCCCTCTGATTTCCTAGGGAAGCTCCTAACGTACAAACTGAGTAGAAAAAGTAAAAAGTCTTAGCAAGGATTAATACTGGAGACAAAAGTAGGACTGGGAATAAATCTCTCATGGCTTTCCAACATCTTTCCGGTAACTGTGATGGGGACAAGTCAATAATTAATAAACATCTCTCAGAGTTTACTGCAGCACACCTGCGAGATAAAACATTATTATCCTCTGTAGAGAGATAGGAAACAGACTGAGATGGGTGAGGTACAGCCTCAACCAGAGTTAGTTCATTTAGGGCACTGCAATAAAAGTGCAGAGAATCTGGAGGAATAAAACAATAAAACTGGACCTACGAGGAGAGACTGAAACAGTATTTAGACCAGCTGAGAAAAAAAAATGAGGTCTTGGGGGAGGTAATAGGTTTCAAATACGTAAAAGGCTGCTGCAAATAAAAAATAAACATTCCAGCTTCCAGGTCCTTTGAGGGCAGGACAAATAGTAAGAATTTAATTTTTTTCCTGTTTTGAAACTTAGGTTAAATATTAGAAAAAAGTTTTAAAGGTAAAGTCAGTTCAGCAATACAGCAGATTGCCTGGGGAGGCTGCAGGAGCCACACTGCTGGGGGCCTTTAAGAACAGGTCAGCATCCTAGAAAAGCATGGGCATGCACTAATGCAAATTGATGTTACCTTAAGGCAGAAGACTGACCTTTTGGCATGCTTTCCAGTTCAAGATTCAAAGACGAATTCAACCCCTTGGGGTAATCAGTAGGAAACTGAACCTAGATCTTTGGAGTCCCAGCCTGTCCTCATAATTATGGTACTACCCTACCAGCTAACAACCGACTGCATCTTCATCTGCCTCCAAAGCATGGAAACGGGATAGCTTTCCTACTACAGCAGCACAGCTGATAAAACCAGAGCTGGCACAAAGCGGAGTAAGCATTTACATTCAGACTCTCAGTTGTGATCACCTTGCAGCACACTGGGCTGACAGTAGCAATAGAACTCAATTCAGGTAAGACGTAGCACGGAGGCATGTTGTCATTTCTCCAACATCAGCCGCCTCTCCTGGATTTGCCTGGCTGTTACCGTACTGACAGCACTATGCAGGACTCTCTTAAAAAAAGATTAGGCTAGCTACTCAGTCTTGTCATTCTTCTGCCATCCTTCAAATTCTAGTGAACTTTATCTTTGAGGCCAAACTATCAAATAGATCAAATACATAAGGAAAATAAAAACATACCTGATTAAGGCTTATTTTTAAGGAAGGCGTAAGGACTCCAAATATTTACAGGCTTCACATTTTTGGGCAAGAATTAAGTTACATATTACTTTCATATCTTTTGCTTAGCTTTTGCATTTTGATCAACTTAAATGATTTTCATTTTCCCTGTCTAGTTAGCTTGCCATGGGCTAGCACTGTGCTAGTAATGAGAACACTATAAGCAATGGCTAAGTAAAAAAGATTCTCCAACCAGATGCTTACCTCTTCTCCCATGTTCCTTAAAAGATTGAGGGCTTGAAGTCCATCTTAATTAGAATTAAACACTATCCCCCACATACAACTAGAGAAAAGGTTCCTAGAAATATTTTTATTAATATGAAGCTTAGTTATCCTTGTTTCCACATGTTTTACAACAGTGAATGTGCATGTAATTCTTTGCTGCAGTGAATGCAAACTTGCCAACATCCTGCCTTTTCACATGCCCCTTTTTTGTCAGCAATCAGTTTACTTCATGCCCAGAGTCAGCACAATGCTGGCTCTCACGTTTGCTTTAAAAATCAGAAATAATCAAGGATGAAAAAATATCTTTCTGTAAATAAATTTATCACAGATTCAAGCTGACCAAGATTATTGCGCTTAATGCACACACACAACTGAAACATGACAGCCCACAGATGTAGAAACTTCTACCAAGAGGCAATCTATTCTCTCTTTCTCTCCACCTCCATCTCCCCTTTGCAAACCCTGTCATTTTAGTATCCACAGAAAAAAAATCAGACCAAATGTCACTGCAGGATTTTTGTGGGAGTAATGTACAAGTCTTTTTCAGTCTGTAAAGCTCTGAACTTGAGTGCTCAAAAACACCTTGGAGGAGAGCACTCAGGAGCAGAGAGCTCCTGGACGTTGCCCTCAGCACTTCCCTAAAAGCCAGCAGAGACCAGCGGCACTGCAACCTTGGCTGGGGCTCACCAGAAAAATGGCCTGAAGCTCTGATTTTTACTATAAGCATCAAAGCCTCCTGACTATTCTGTCAGCCAGGAATGTTGCAGGCTAAAAAACTGCCAGGATACAGTTCCTTCTGGTGAGGCGTTCTCCTCTTGCTCCACCTTTTCTAATCTCTGGACACACACACAAAGCATTCAGTCCCAAAGGCCACAGGTCTGTTATACAACCCGCAGCCAAGGCCCTCTATTCTTTGCTTCAATATTTTAGCAGGCTTTCCCACTTCCAAGTTTCCTGAAAGCAAGGATGGATTAATGGAGCCCGGAGATGCTTTCTTTTCTTATTGAAGATCTACACCCCCTCATTGCAATGCTGAGAAAGGAAGAGTGAGTTAGCGCATCTGCCCTCCAGTGACCTCAAGTATTTTGCACAACTGCAATATATTTGTCTTTGTGGTTGGGAAGCAGCATAGAAGCGTGCAAGACACTGGCAGGGACAGGAAGCATTAAGTGATACTGAGATGACAGATTAGCTCAAAGGACTGACAATTAACGAAGGCCTGGTTGCTGCAAGCACTTTCCGTTGTTCACTAATCGACCAAACGATCACTGCTCTTGCACAGCGCAAATAATCAGTGCGTCACTCCTATAAATAGAAGCGCATCCTGTACTGAAACACTGACCTAATACTTTTCCAATAGTTACAAGACCAGACTTTGTGTTCTTTAAGCCAAAGGTCAGTTGCTCCCCAAAGTGTACTATTTAAAAGGAAATCAATCGTGTTTAAGTTTCTGAGCAAATGGAAGGGTTCTGTGTTTGCCTGGCAGTGGCAGAAGGAGCACAGTGGCACTGCAGAAGAAGGGCTGGAGGAGAGAAGAAACATTAAATATTTACTCGGTCACAGAAACAGCCATTCAGCCATACTGCATTCAGTATAAGAGCACATGAAATGGATGCTAGATCTTACAGTCTACACTGCTTTGTCCAAAGCAGCCAACAGAAATTTAGTTTTTGTATCTATTTCACAGAGATTGCAGGCTTAATATACACATACGCATGCTAAATTACAAGCTGGGGCCAAGCAAGAACTCGTTGTTATGCACTTACGAGAAAGTAGCTTGATGCTGTGTGGTAGGTTTTTATTTCACACTAGAGCTAACTACAGGCAGAAACACACATCCCCAGGGAGGGCCACCTCTTCATGTCAGTCACACAAAACCTCCCCACAAGGGAAGATGGGCAGGGTCACACTACATAGCACAAAGACAAAAAAGGCTGATTTTGATGGATGGTTGTTTCATCTCTGCACCACATAGCATCAGAAAGTAGCTCTGTAAGAGCGGAGTTCCAAGGGCTGAGGAACTTCATTTCAGTTAGCATGTTCACAGCACTAATTATTAACTAAATGACTTCTCATTTGCAGAATAATAAAAAAAAAAATCAAACCCACAACAAAAAACCACAGCACCTTTGTGGGCCACTTTTGGACTACAACTGCATCATTATCTAAGATGCAGAATATCGTATTCTTCAAGTTTTGAAAGATTCAACACCACCAGACAAACCCCAGCAATGTTCACACTGGAATTTTCTCCATGAGCACGAAGTGAACACTTAACAAATACAAACCAAGAAAATATAAAAGAAACACTTACCAAATATAAGCAGCCTGGAGCTTTGCTGCAGGCAACAGGTCAGCTGTCGACTAAGCAACATTGATGCCATTTTATCTTTTCTTTACTCAAAAAACTCAATCTTGAGAGATTTCTTTCTGGCTAACGTTCTGAAAAAAAGAAAAGCAAACAGTTATTCATGTCCCTGTGGCTGCAGCCACTATTACTGTGCCATTCATTTCAATTTCCCCTGTCACTCATTTCAACCCAAAGAAACTCAAAGCATGCTTAGATGGATTACAGCTGATGTTCAGAGCCGTCTCAGGATTGAGACCCAAGCCTGATGTTAGGTCTTGTTAAGGCAAATGACTTCTAGGCTAAATCTGTATCTCTCAGCTTTAGCGGGGCCAGGGGGTAAAGATCATTATCTGTTTTCCCTTGCTCTTCTTCTCTACTTTCTCTATGTATGCGGACTACGTTGAACTTTTAAAAAATTGTTTCCAGGCAGCCTCTCAAGCCAATCTGTTATTTTGATTTGACCTAAGTTTATGGGAAAAATCTCATCTAATACAAAAAGACAGCAGATAAAAGAAAATCAATCCTCTGAAAAAACAGTTTCTACCTATTAATCACATCTCTATGAAGCGAGACTGCGAGAGCTGGAATTGTTCACCCTGAAGAAGGCTCAGGTTGCATCCCATCAATGTGTAATAAATACCTGATGGGAGGGAGTAAAGAAGGAGCCAGGGTCTTCTCAGTGGTGTCCAGTGACTGGGTAAGAGGCAATGGGCACAAACTGAAATACAGTAAGCTCCATCTAAACATAGAAAAACCCTGGACAGGTCGCCCAGAGAGAGAGTGGAGTCACCATGCTTGGAGATACTCAAAACGCAACTGGACATGGTCCTGAGCAGCCTGCTTTAGGTGATGCTGCTTGAGTAGAGGGTTGGACCAGATGACCTCCAGAGTTCCCTTCCAACCTCAACTGTTCTGTGATTCCACTTCGGCTAGTTAAATATAAATGACCTTGTAAAGTCAAGTAGCATGGACAATAATATGACTCCTTTTTCACTCTGGATCACCTGTGCAGAAAGCCTGGCTGGAAGTCATAAGTAGATAAAACAGGTCATTGAATTATTATCCAGGGTACAGGTTAAATTCAAACTTTACACTTAGGAGTGTGGTACCCTGTGTTCTTTGCAGGACATTAGAAGCCTTTTTTGGCTGTACAGAGACCAAGCTGGCATTTTTCACTTCACTGGATGTCCCTCCACCCCCAGTGGGTGTAGACCATCTAGAAGCAATGGACCGAGGCTTGCAGTCCCAATGAAATGTCACTATTACCTGTAAACCTCCTGGGAAGAACTCTATTTAACAAATATGTTCCGAGAATGGAGCTGATCTTCCAGCAGAAAGAGATCATAGCTTTCTGCTTACATCATTTCTATGCCACCAATAAAACATGCGAACACATGTTGATGACTACATGCAGGGAAGCAGTTGATCTATTGCTACCACGATAGGAAGTATCTCTTACCCAACACTAATGTATCAGAAACTTAATTTCTGTGTTGTCTTTAGGCAAGATACCATTTGCTTTCCTTCATGCTTGAGCTTTTTCAAAATTGGCAGAAAAACAAAAAACTCCTTGCCTACACAGATCTATTAATTCACGGACCTATTAATACTCAGGTACAAAGAAAACTCCCCGTGCCTTCCCAGACAATTGACGCAGCACTTGGTTTCACTTAGTTTGCTCTGAGTTCAATTTAAAATTCAAGGTATTTTGAAACCTGCCAAGGTGAGCAAACACTTGCACAACATTCATGCGCACGCTGGAAAAAGCTAGATTAGCTTTGTAAGGTTTTGGGTCAGACATGTAGAGGGAAGTAGTTAATTTTTTTGAGAAAAGAGTAAATTCACTTATAAGACGATTAATTTAATTCATTCATTAATTTTTCACTCTCAGCTTCTTTCTTCAGTTGTGCTAACTTCTGCATAATCGATGTGTAAAGAAATATCCCAATACCATAAATTTCTTATCTCATGACCATCCTCTAGGAAAAAACAAATGCGAGTCTAAGTCAGTGAGACTACCACTGTGGAAAAAAGCTGTTAAAGGGTGAATCAGCCCAGCACCTCTCACAATGATTAACCACCTTGATTGATGTCCTCTGCTCAGAGCTATTTATCTGGTCTGTACTTCTGCAATCTACAGTTCCCTCCTTAAGTTTCCTCTGCAAAGTATTTCTTTTTAAAAGTCTCTAGGAGCCTGTTAAAAGCTAACGTGAACGCAGCTTTGCAGGACCTAACAAAGGGTGCGGCACAAACGTACCTAGGACGGAAGGCTAAAACAACCCACCGAGGTTTGCTTTGTCGTTCTAGTCCCCTTCAGTCATCTCCTGTGGGCGTTTTGCTACAAACTGACTAGTCTACCTTCCGCACAATGATGAGATGCCTCTTCACATACAAATCAAACATACCTTCAAGTCACGTTACATGGTCATACCCACCAGTGTCCAGGTTTCCCTGCAGTGGTACCTACTCTTCCTTCCCTAGGTGAACCATTCCTACGTCTTTTCTCCCAGAATGTTATATTATTTTTTACTTATATTTACTGTTTATCTTAAGTCCTTTAATGGTTAAAATGCAATATTCATAAAAGGCTCAAAACGTATTTGGAAATGGTATTGGCTTTCTGAAATACTCGTAGAAAAAAATTGTTGCAAGAGGTTTAAAAATAAAGTAGCTCAGCCATAATTTTCCTTGACAGTTGTTATATAAAAAGTTTTACCATTTTCTAGTCCAGAGTCAGAATAAATCATGTAATTTCACATTTGAGTATAACTAAAATCAACTTCTTTTCCATCTCCATTATGCACACGAATTCTCACAGGAGGTCAGCTGATGTGATTGGTATACTTGTCTAAGCACATGTTATTTGGTTATCATAATAACCAATTGAATTTTGCCTCCATAATCCATCTCTTGATCAATTCCCACAGGCCTAGCTTGTTCTAGCACTGCAAGCAGCAGCGGCACAGTTTGCAAGCCAGCAGAAATCGGCTCTCGTGCACACGTCAAAACCGCAGCAAAGCCACGCTCCATCACCACTGCTGCTTCGGAGCAACTGCCTACAGTTTCAGATTCCTTAAAACCTAGGCAAAATACATCCACCAATTTCAGATATCAGACTGTAAAGGGGATGTGAAGGACAGTGTTTGGATTGGATTTGTGATTAAATGCTAGCTACCTTAGACCTCAGAGAAGTGAGGCTTTTCCAGAAAAAGAGATTCATAAAAGTCTTCTCTAAATATTGTTCCTCTGATGGCAACTGAGCTGGCGAAGGCCAGTGTTACAGATAATTGTACAAAACAGCTGTATTTGCATATATCTTTGTATGTAATTTTGCATTATGTAAACACATGCATTGGCAAATACAGTTTAAGTCACAGTCACGTTCTTTTAGTAAGAAAAATTATTTTCTAAGAGGAATCTCAGTACAGTTTATTGAGCACATGAAATATAAGGATATGTGGATTTTTTAAATGCACACAATGTGAAATTGGATGTATAAGAGCCTAGTTAACATCAACAGCGGCTCTTAAAATTCTGTACTGAGTGATTATTTCTGACAGGCAAAATTAGTTACTAGGAATGACAACAGTCATTCAGCAGCAGTAGCCTATTGTGAACATATAAAGATGCATTGTTTCTGTGAGCTAACAAAATCACGTTTCTTAGGGACAACCCCTGAAAAAATAAAAAAAAAGAGAGATCCCAACATTCAGGGGGGCTTGATCCAGATATGAGAGCGAAAATATACAAACTAGGAGTTCATACAACATTCTCACTTGCTAGCAGAGAAGCTAATGCAGCATGACATCTGCATTTCAGACTGCAGCTTGCAAAAACCTGCCTCTGAAAGCATCCTCGGGACAGATGCAAAGGTAAGAGGTGAAACAGAGACACTGCAAGACACGGATGAGAAGTCAGCGCCGCAGATTTGCATCTCTTTCTTGCAACTCATGCCAAAGACACAGAAGCCTGTTTTAAATTCATGGGGGCACATTCATCTGTCCCTCAGCTGCTCCAAACCCATTTAACTGGAACAATTAAGTGGTTTAGAAACAGCAGCACAAGCTGCACACTGCAATTACTCCACAAGTCTTCACAATACATATTTGAGGGGGCAGGGGAGCAGGGAGGTAAAGGCAAATTAATTCCTCCTTTGCTGTTTTCCTTCACTTGACTTTTCTATGACACACAGCAGCGAGGGTATCGTCATGCTATGTGTTAATTGTTGTGAAATTTAAAACATCTCAAACTATCTTTTACTCCTGTTTGCTTGGATCCACCTCAATGTGAAAACAGCGCAAGGCTTATTCGCTTTGCGAGCTGCGCAGGGTCTGCTGGTGGGCGCAGGGGCAGCAGCCCAAGGTCCTGAAGCTCTGCCACCTCGCAGACGGTGGCGACTCTTCCCCTCTCTGTCAGGAGCCCACAGGCAGCACCAGCATTAAGCCTGAAAGCCAAACCACCCTTTCCACACCCCCAGCCTGCCCTGGCATCCTGGAGGCGAGCTGGTGTAGACAGTTTGGAAAGAGGGTGTTTTTCAAAGCAGCGAGAAGGCTCTTCAGTTCACAGCTCAGCATGCTTTGACACTGCATTTTCTGCATCTGTTTTTTAACAGTGGAAGAAACTGCAAACTGAGAGGCCGAGTCAGCTATGGTTCCTGTGACTAAACCAAAAGAACAATGTTGAAAAGACTGGCAGTACTCAGGTAGCCGTGCTGGAAGTGGGAAAACACTGCAAAGCTGACTTTCTTTTGGAATTAAAAGTTAACTTCCTCGGCTTCACAGGACAGTGAGTCCAACTACTGTTACAAAGCCCCACAACATGACAAAGTGTTAGCAGTTCATTTTTTTGTGTTGTTTATCTTCCATGAGCTCTTGTTTCTCCTTTCTAACCTCCACAATGCTCCCATACCTGCACATCAGGGCTCTTCAAACAGCTTTTCTGGAAGAGAATCAGACTGGAATATATCAGAGGCAAGCTGGAAGAGTTTGGCTAACGGGGCCAGGACATGTGCACTAAGAAGAGGGAGTCACAGACCCCATCACATAAGCAGTGACTACCGTATAGTAAGTCAGAGATGAGATAAGCAGTTCTGAAAGAGGGAAAAGACAGAAAGGCTGCCAAAACCAGAGCTGGATGGGACTGCAGCTTCTGAGCTGAGCAGGGACAAGCTTTCAAGCCTCATTCATGCTGCCCAAGCCTTACCATCTTACTCTGCAACAGCGTGACAAGTTAGAAGGAAAAATCTTAACTAGTCCTTCGACATTCTGCACCCCATAAACTCCTGAAAATCCCTTGTTACTCATTTTTTATTGTTTTCACCAACTTTTTCACCAACTTCTGGCAGATAGTGTTCTGTGTCTGGGGCCCACAAAACAGAGAGTTGAAGGGCCCTATCTTAAAAAAATAATAACAAACAGCCTTGGATTTTTAAAGGGGGGCAAGTCTCCTGGTTTGCAGTGTTCATGAACAAGCATCTTTCATGACTTAGGTCATGCAGCTCAAGCGTTTTACTTCTAAAAACAGCTCAAGGAGATCCCAGAGCCTGGAATATCCCTGCAATTTCACAAAGAAGTATTAAGTATGGGTGAGATGGAAGACAGTTGAGTCTGTCATCCATTAAACATACTCATGTCCTTCCTTAGCCTGCGTTTGAGGAAGAACGGGGCAACCTAACGGCATCCTGGTATCTACGTAAAAAGATTCAATGCGTCAACAGCACTCGCTGTTTGAACATGCACTGCAATCATTAAGCACCACCCCACCCTCCCTTGGGGCGACAGGGCATGTGCACATCCAATAGATCAAAGCAGGAAAAAAATGAATGACTTAACCAGTTGTTATTGACAGAGCGCAGGGTGACATTAGAAATCTTGACTTACTGCTTTAGCCACTTAAATGTAGTAAACAACAAAGTAAATAAATAAAGAAGCCTGCCAGCATGTTGATGTATTTTACTGCAATTCACTTGGTCCCAGAAGCAGAGTTAAGAGTTCAATATAGACTATGTAGTTATGAAAGCCTGAGTGCACACAATGAAATACAACAGGTCCTTTTACTTCAACAGGTGTTTTTTCAAAGTATAGTTCTGAAAAAAATTTGAATTAGCTTACAACAGCATTTGCAAGATAAGTTTGTTAGAGTAACACCAAGAATTTCTAGGGCTAGCTAGACTAAGGCTATCTCAAATCATCACGGGAATAGGAAAGTCCTGTTAGAGGTAGTTGCAAGAAAATTTAAATCGAGTGTTCATATAAGGCCGGCATTAGATTTTCCATCCAGCAGCTATATAAAGCCAGCACAAAACAGAGCTAAAACCCTCCACTTCAGTTAGAACAGTACCTAGCACCATCCTCACGAGACGGCACAGAAAAGAGAAACAAGCTGCTCCTCACCCAACTTGGTCAACCAAAGGCCACAGCCTCGTACTTCAAAAGCAAAGGTGGTTACAAGCACCCCACAACACCAAGGCCACGTATCAGGATCACTACAGGGACTGAGACGCTCTGTGGAAGAGGTCTGCTGGGTCTACGGGACAACCCACACATCAGAAAAGAGACCCCTGAGCACTTTGAAGCTCAACACTTATCTGGCGCAATTTCACAGGCAGCAGCCAAAAAAGTCAGGGCAAAGAGTGACTCTCACCCATGAACGGCAGGTTTGTCCTTGGAGAGCGCAGCTCACCAAGGCGTTTCCCACCGAGCAACGCTGACAACAAAACAAGCGACAGCTATCTGCAAATGGAAACATCTATCTACCACCAAAATGGCTTTTGCCAGAAAACACTTCACAAGCTGACAGTTGCTTTTGCTGTTTATTCCTCTAATAACCTTAACAGCTTTTGTCTAGAACAGGATGTAATTGGAAACTCCATGATTGTACTTAAGTTGTCAAGGACACAGTTGTCATAGTTACAAGGAAAGCTCAAGTGTCTGTTATTCATGGTTGCTTATTTATTTATTGACACCAACAGGATCAAACACTCCCACTACTGTAGGGAACAGAAATGGGGAGACTGGTTTTGTCTTTCAAGTCTTGACAAAACAGTAAATATTGCACATAACAGTATAAGTCTTCCCTAATAAACTGTTTTTTTGCACAGCTACCTTCTCTCGCTCCACATTCAGCTGGCATTCAAGTCAGTCTGTTCTGAAAACTGCAGCAAAAAACCAAAGCAAGACGCAATGCACGAGACAAAAACCTCATGTCTATAGCTTGAAAGTACTGTACAGTATCTGTCATGACATGGCAATACCCACCTGCCTAATGAGACCAACAGTTAGGTCAGAGCTGAACCAGCAGTGAAGCTAGAACAGAAACCTTCAGACCTTCCATCGAGTTTTAAAACTCATCTACAGTCAGAAGCCTCATTACACTCATGTGTCCAGGTTCTTCTCTTTAGATGGCTTCTAAGCAGGGTTTGTTGGTTGGATATGAATAAATCTTTGGGTTTTTTTTTTCTTTTTTTTTTTTTTTTAAATCTTTCTGCCCTTGTCTCTCTTTGTTTTCCCTCTCTCCAACAAATATTGGACAAAGAAAAGACTCCTGGTCCATAATCCAATGAATAAGAACAGGTGGGAATGTTGCAGTTATGGCACACTAGGATTCAGGTGACCCACCAAACTTTTGAGCAGCTCATTTTTGATTCAAGAACTATTGGTACAGCTAAGCTGGGATGAGATGTGCCTGCACCTTCCATGTGAAAGAAATACATTGTCTCAGGAAAAGAAAAAATGGGGTCTAAAAAGCATCTGTTAGAAATTGGGCAAGTTCCAGATCAACAGCTAAAAATACCTACATGAATGGCACAACTATACATATATGTTGTAAAACCAAGCACAACTAAACTAATGTTAGCTGAAAAATTTTAAATTTTTTTTAGTTTGTCATACCTTAATATTTCTGAAAAAACTGCACTTTGATATTTCAGTGAACTTTACCAGTGAGCTACCCATAAGAACCTCTCTTCAAGCCTGCATATTTTGAATCCATTATTTTAAATGCAGATGGCAACAACATATTCAAACCATGCCTGTTAATTTCCACACATTTCCCACACCAAAAGAGTCCAGCGCTCAACGGGTTAAACAGCTTAAATTATGACACAGCCATGCTTTTCAGATTAGTTGCTCCACAAGCATTCTGCGGTTTTGGGAAAAAAAAAAAAAATTGCAAAATACCCTCAAGTAGAGCTTCCTCCAAGGAAATTCAGTTATAAGATGTATTCAGGTGTAAGATTTTATTCCTCAGCATCCTACCACTGCCTCCTCAGAGGTCATGAAAACAGATAGATAAATATCATCAAATAAAATGTACTGTAAAAGCACAATTTATTCTTCTGGTTCCTGAAGTCATAAAATAGCTCACTTGGAGGCAGCCTGGACCAAACCAAGGGAAACGTCTTAAACGGGAGCGAGTGCTCTGGTTTCTCAAGGTGACCCCCATTTCAGCTGAAAACACAGAAAAGCAGACACATGCGGGAGATTTCTTTTACAAGGGGTCCAGCAAACAAACCGGGGAACAGCTAACCGTGCATATCCATGACAGGGACATTTTAACATCACACATGCCTGCACACACAGAGAGACACGCATTCACCTCTGAGCAGAAAGCACGGGAGCGCAGCCCTTGCAGGCTCGGCCAGAGTCTGTGCTAAGCCCTACCACACGCAGGCACAAGGCAAAGGCACTTACACGACTTGGATGAAAACTCCCCGCAGCCAGCTTGCAGGTTGAAAACGCCGCTCTCTCCTTCACTTTAGTGTAGGCTGCTGCTGGCTGCATTCGTGAGAAATGCCTTTGCTGTCAGCTCCCTCCAGCAGCCGCTCACGACTGCTGGCAGCAAGGACAGGCATCACCCAGAGGAAACCCCGAGCTGCGACCCTGCAGCTTAGCTGGAGGGAATGCCCCAGTTAATGAAGGTTAATGAAACCAGCTCCCACAAGCTATACCCCGTGCTCAGCCAAACCCAGCAGAGAGTAATACCCAACTCGCCTCAAACTGAGATCATCTGGCTCTGCCCGTTGCTACTCCAGCACCTCTGGCACGTGGGTGTAGCGCGTCAGCTTGGACCCCTGGGAGTCTGAGTTCACCTGAATGCCTTCTTGGCAGATTTCTGAAAACAAATTCCTGAGATGCAGAGCCAGACTGTATTAATATTTGAAATGGCCCCTTAGTTTTCAAGAATTGTGGAAGCTGAAGAACAGGTTTTGTCCATAAAAACCCTTCCTTTTACTCTGGTTTGCAAATATCCCGAGGGTGACACCCAGACACGCAACTGTCATAAAATAACCTTGGTTCGGCTCAGTTCCTTCAGGTCGTGCACAGGCGCAGGCAGTACAGCAGCCAGCACGCATCCTAACGCCACCTCCCGCCGCGCACTGCTTGAGACGGGGAATGGGAGAGATGCGGATATGCACAAATAACAGCAGCACCCCTTCGGGCCCGTGGACGCAGGGAAAGCGAGCACAGGGTGCCATCGACGAGGCAGGGATGCCATCGCCAGGTTGCCATGGTGCCGGGGGGCAAGAGGGAAGGTGCGCCAGAGCACAGGAAAAGGCTGAGCCGCTTTGGATTTAAATCCCTGTGACAGCATTTTGGCTGAGCCACTGCACCGTTGCTGTGGCAACCGACGAGTGAAAAAATCACAGAGGAAATCTGTAATTATTACAAGCAAGATGGTGACTTACCCACTTCAGTAATCAGGGCATTAAAACAACTTGAGCAGAGGAGGGGGTGCTCCGGACCCCCACCAGGCAGGGCTGCACTGCCGCAGGGAGCCAGGGGCCAGATCCTAGCTGTGGGACCTGCTTTACATCCTATCTCCCGTAGGCTCCAGCTGTGGGATGTGATGTTTTGGCAGGATGCTTTCCTAAGTGCAGGGTTTGAAGCCTGCCCGAGGGGCTGCGACCAAAGCACCTGCACCCACGTGCTCCAAGGAGGGAGATGAGGGAGCAGCCAGGTCCTCAGGGAACCAGAGCGAGCCTGAGACTTGTGCTGCCTTGGCTCAGCACAAGCACAGTGCAGCATAAGGAGGGGTCTCAGACAGACAGAGGGAAGGACAGATATCGGAAGCAAGCGACAAAGATAGAAGATGCAATGCTTAAAGGATGCGGCTAAGGTCCCTGGCAATTTAGTGACTCCAGTTTGTGCTGCTATTACAGCACCACGTTTTCTTCCACCTTCTCTCAGTGCAGTAACAGCAGCAGTGTTTATTTGGTTGGGGTGGATGTTGTGATGATTACCATGCTAACACAGCAATGAGGAGGGACAGAAAGTCATTCAGGTAGACCAGACATACTCTGCAGTCTCTCTCCGTTATAACATTATCCTGACACAGATAATTTACACACCAACAGATGCGATGCCAGCATCCACACAACCGATATATATCCATTGCAGGAATACGTGGTTTAAAGTCACCATGTTGCTCTCCAGAGCTCTTCTACACAAAATGGACAGTCGATCACCATCCAGACAAACTGCTAATGAAAATGCTGTTAACACCAAAAAGGAAGGGAATCAGACACGGCTAACTGTTTTGGTTCCCTTTTCCTTCGCCCTAAGACTGTGGCCTGGGATCCCATGTGAGTACTAGCAGCTGTCAAGGAAGGAGCCCAAACTGCAGTCATTTATAAGACAGATACCTTACCACTCCTAACTAACAAGCTGTTGATTTGATCCAAATTAAAGACTGAAGCTGACCCCTCACCTTCTTCATAATTTAAAATCTGTTATTAATTACATACACAGACTGTACACGACATATTTAAACTGGCCTGTACGGGTTGCCAGACAGTAAAACAAACTGCTGACTTTAAATTGAACTTGTTAACTAGCTAATCTACCACAGAAAGTGCAATAATCCTATTCAGACACATGGTTAGTGCAGGGACACATCACAAAGTAGAGGGGGAATGACTGAGAAAAGTTGTAGGTATTTACACTCACCACATATAAAATATTGGATTCAAAGGCAATGTTTTGTATCAGCAATTTATTAGTACACTTATTCAGTGTATAATCAGGATTACAGCTCCTAAGGGTGCACTCCGGGGAGATCGAGGTATGACAAAGAAATTCTTGTGCCTCTGCTGAGTCCTACCTTACATGATGTGAGGCTAAACTCATTCAACAAAATTATCTTGGATAAAAAGTACTTCTTATTGTGAAGTGCTACAGTGGTGCTAACAACATCATCTAGAGACTCCAGTCAGCATCGTGCCCCATCATGCTAAGCCATGTCATGTCCAACTGCTTGGAAACTCATCCTCCAGAGAGAGAGTAATTCAGTAGTAGACTTTTATTTGTAGGGGATTTTTTTGTTTGTTTTAACCCTTGCATCAAATGGCTCGACACTACTGCAGCTTCCTAGGTAGGACGTAAGTTCTTGCTGTTACGTATGGCTGCTTTCAGCCCCTCCACTCACAGCGCAGCCCCTCCATATCCATAATTACCCTGCCTGGCAGGCTGGATGCACAAACAGGATGACAATGACTCGTGTAGGTCCTGTTGCAGGGCAAAGAACGCAGAAGTCCCAGTCATTCTTATGTCAGTGATTTGAAGCGACTATAACTGCTAAACACTTATTTAAGATGTATTAAAAATGTTACAATCCACAGTTTTGTGAACTGCCCAAGAAAGCTATCGACTTCCATTTGATTTAATCAAGAGAACATTGGTAATGAGATCTAGTTGAATAGTCTGTCATTGGAAAGGACATCACCAACCACAATAAGTACACAATCTGCACTGATACAGTTTTCCAAGGAAGACTCATTACACGATCTTTTACTGTTAGAAAATAATCTCCTGCCTCAGCAGAATCAAAAGCACATCTTTCCACTGTTAGATTTTTTTTTTATGTATCAATACTAAATACATCTTTCTGAAATATATTATGAAGATACAAGTCAAAATAGAGATCAGATTCTGGCCAAACTGGTCCACAAGACCATGTAAAAGCACAAGGATATTTTGTTTTTATGGAAAAATATTAGAAGGTTTAACTATGTTATCAACTGCTGGATTTCACTGCAAATGATGGCAAATTCCTCCAGAAGCAACTCTATAGCCCTCCTTAATCCCTGCCTCACACTCTAGAAAGCATCTGCTACAATTTGTTAGGAAAAATAAAGCATTTCAAACAACACAGAGCTACAGTACTTGAGAAAAATTCAGTATCCAGAAATAGCAGCTCTCGGGTGGAGACAAGATGTCAAAATCCTAAATGTCATATACGCCTGCAAGAAATGGGAACAAAACACATCAGTATCACAAAGCAGAGGGCGAGGCACGCCAGGATACTCAGCACAAAGTCCTAGTCCTCCTTCAAAAAACAGAGTTGCCACAGGACTAAAAAGCAGGGTCTCAGGACCCCAAACTTGCATGAAGAGGAAAAGCGACACCCCTCCTAAGGGCTTGCCATGTTCGGAGAAGGAATAAAGCACTAACTGGAGTGTCAAATCAACTTCTAGGTACTGTCAACAGTAATTACTAGGTTCACTTTAAAATATATTAAAAAAATCTTTCAACGCGGTTGGAAGAAAACATAAAAGTAAGACTATATAAATGTTGACCCCAAGTTAATTATAAAAATCTGAGCAAACGATTTGCAGACAGAAGGATAAGAATCTTATTTGCACGAAGAGGATTATCATGAAGGGCAAAACAGAAAATAAAGGGAAGGACTGGGATTGCTTAGCTTTGCAGGAAACCCAACACACTGCAGCTTTTCCAACCTGTGGCTAGTCAGGAGACTGCTTCCTACCTTAGCACATTCAGTAACATTACACTACGTGTGAAGAGGAAGTTTTTCTTCTTTAAAAGAAGTAAAAAGCCTCATGAACAGAGTGCAATTCACCGCAATCAATACCACTAACATCCAGGGATTTCTTTTGGTGGGCAGATGCTCAGCTTAGAAATAGCAGAGGCTGCATGTGTGCAAGGGCACACCTGAACTGCACCTGCATTACTTACAAATCAGTAACTGGTATAACTTACACTGACACAGGGAGAGTGGGATCACCCCCCTCTGTTCTTCAGATGACAACTACTTTAATTCCCATGAAACATGAGAACTTCACATTCCGAAGGAGGAGAAGGAAAGGGATGTAGGAATTAAGCACAATCACTATGAATTTCTACCATTCAAAAGTCCTATTGTTGCCTGTTTATTCAGGCAATAGGTTAAAAAGAACAGCAGTTGGGCAGTTTTCAAAACAGTTTAGGGAACATAGATACATATACAGTGTTAATCAATAGACTCTGTAGCTAAATTCCCTAGTATGTTTTGAAAATTATTTTTGGGCTCCAGATGGACAAACAAACTATTACCAGTCTGATTCAGCAAGATACATATTTCTCAAGTGATCCCTTGTACTTCACTGGGCCCATTCACAAAACTGTAGCTGTGAATGAGCCAAAGCACTCTGTAGAATTGAAAGCAAGGTAAAAAAACTGGTAACTTGAAGAGTCACTGAAGGTTATCAAAATCTGAAAGTTACCCATTAGGGAAAAGAAGCACATGGTACTGCATAAACTGTGCTTATTTACTCCTTATATATTGCCTATTTGACAAAAATAATGAAGTTGCTGCATTACAACATTTCACACAAGTACTAAATACCTGGACACAAATTTGAGGAGGTAAATTAGACCTTACTAAGTGTGCTAATGGCTAAACTTACTGGTAAAGTCTCGTCGAGGTACCTCTATACTGCACCCTCTACTCTCACGATAGCACTGACACCCACACAGGAGACTGAGCGCTGTTTTTTCAGTCTGGTACATACAAGCTATCAATCCCATGAATGTGAAGATTCTGTATGTCACATTTAGGTAGCTAAAAGGGGATGGACAGTTTTAGGAAGGCTGCTAGTACTGGGCAAATCTTTATAAAAGTTTCTATTACAAGTTGAGCAAGTCCAGCTTAGTTGCTGGGATCAGAGGAGAGCAATCAAGAAACTGCTGAAGGAGTCCTCATGTAACTGCGATGTTCAGAGAGGCTGCACAAATTGGGAGTGAGGACACAAAGCCAGGATATCATGTCAGCTGCTTCTGGAATCACAGAAGATACCCACTATTTCCACTTCATAAAGGAGAAGGCCTATTGGACTGGAATTACAGACAAGCTAAAAGCAGG
>NW_008824900.1:3379015-3382020 GCF_000699105.1 Pygoscelis adeliae | reverse complement strand
TCTGGAATATCTACTTGCACCCACACTCCAAGCATGTTTTGAAACCTTGTGAGAAGTACCCGAAGCCAGCATCTGTGCCACCACCAGCCGGTATCAGTGCCGCACACCTCACCTCCCGTACCAACAGTTTCAGAGCAGCTCTGTGCTGGCTCTATTTAATTTCCAGCAACCAAGAGAGCCAGTGGATGTCCTGCAGCTCCGCAAATATCCCATGAGGAACATCCATGGGTGCTGCAAGGAAATATCTTGCAAATACAGGCTGTAACGATGAATATTAAGCAACAAATCAGCTGGCAATACCACTAGCCTTAGTGTGTTGGGACAGGTAGGAGATTGCACTTTCTGTCAAATACCACAAAAACGCTGTAACAAGGGCAGAGAAAGGCATCTTAACATAAGCTGTCCAGTGGTGTGGGGCAGCAGCTATCCTCCCTTCTTGCACTGTCAGACAAGCCTGCCTCTGTAACTACAACATTGCCACAAAGGCACTAATAAACACTAGGAATGACTGCCGTATCAAAAAGAGGTCAAGGTAAGTCTATTGCTGGTGTAATTTTAAGCAGCTTCCTCAAGTTACTCCAGGATGAATAGAGTCAGTATGGAATAAGGAGCTAGTAGTTAGGTTAAACAGCTTGTTTATTTATTTAACAAAAATCTGTTAAAGGAAATATTTAGCTTTCTAAGGATAGCTCATGAAAGTAAGCAGCGCTAGCACAATGGGACAGCAGAGCACTTCCCTTCAGAGCACTGTCCTCCATCCTCCTTCAGTGGTACTTAACCTCTCCCTCTCAAGAGGCCCCAAGAGAGCACTGTCACAGCAGCTCAGAAAAAGGAGAGAAAAAAAAAAAAAGGGCAAATTTTTCTTCTCCTTCATAAAATCAGGGTTTCACTGAATGGATGCAACTGAGGGATTTATCACTAATCAGTTAATTCTTCACAGAAGTTACTAAATCACGTGCTTTGTTAGCCTTTAGAAGCACTATGTCAGTATTATCTCAAGCTGTCCCTTTTCCCTTTTTGCTGATAACTAGTGACAGTAGCTGAAAGAGATAATCAGAAGTTGAAGTTTCGTAACAGATGAGAGGAATGTGGCTGCAAGCCTGCAAAGCTCGCTTACCAGCCAGTGCAGAGGATCAGTTATGCAAGGCTGCATATGGATTTTGACCAGATGTAACAAACAATCCCTTTCTCCTCCTTTTTCCATTCAGAACCGTAAAACTGGACCTGTGAGCTGTTTCCCAGAGTTTATCAGATCACTCTGGAACATGATTTTCCCTGTGTATTTTCTGCAAAAATAAATACACGTCATGCAAGTGTTGCATCCAGAAATGATGTATGGTGTCATCCAACCAACCTTGGGTTTGCAAGGGTAGTAGCATCTTCTTAGCCTCTTTTCTAAAGAACTCCACTTTCATCTAGCTCTCCTGTCACCCGCATGGCTCAGTCTCCCATCCACACCAGAGATTCCCAGTTTGGAGAAGGGACATCACCAAACCCTTCACAGCATCCAGTGTAGACACAAGTTCAGTGCAGAGAAAACAAGGTACACCAGTGAAAGGAAACAACTGAGCAATGTGAGGAACAAGAGGTCCAACCAGACTAGCCACCACGCTTGACTCACTGCTGAAACATCACTTACCCATGAACCCATGTTCATCATCAGTCCTACCATTTTGACTGAACAAAGTCCCACTACACCAAAATCTGTAGAGAAGCAAAAGAACAAACGCTGAACTTATTCACGATTACATAATGGTCCAATTTTTACGAATAAATTAAAACCAGGAATCTTACAGGTTGCATCAGAAGAGGTATTTTCCAATCACCTTCTTGGGCAAGGAAAAGTAAAGATTACTGATAAGATTTTAAGCAAGTAGTCACTGATCTCCTACTACTGCTAAAAGGCAATTTTAAAAGAACTTGCATTTTGGATTTCATGATTGGAAGAAAAACAGCACAAGACTTGTTAGCTATAGTTACTGCAAAGCACAGATAGTTGCTGGGATCACAAAAGTTCTTCCCAGTCAAAGGCCCCATAACATCACGAATCCAGCCCATAGCACTGCTTGTCATTATCTCCATTTGCCTCTACTCCCTCTCTTAGTGACACATGCTAGCCCTTTTTATGTTTTCCTTCAGCTGCTTTCTACAACAGCCAAGGCAGAAGCATCACGTTACAGCAGTCATGCCAGCCCCTTACAATACCCGCTGCCCAAACCACGGAACAAACTCAAGATTTTCACCCCCGTAACTCCATGACCTTGTAAAACTGCACTGCAAACAAGGAGCGTGGAGTTCATCTGAGCCAAGCTCATCCTTTGCTTTCCTACCTCCACCAGCACACTCTGATTGTGTAATCCTATTTCCCTCTCCAGGAAGCTGCATTGCAGCAATAGCTGTGGAGCAAAAAACCAGGTTTGCTTTATACTGGAACGGGGACGAGAGAACATCGAGGTGGATGGCAGTATGATCCATAGAGGTAAAACACATCCCTCATGCCTGCCGCCTGGGGACCATCACTGTCAGTGTGCTCAGCAGCGTGCCTCGCCTGAAATGATAAAATCATTAAGGATTCAGCAGTCATGGCCTCTAGCCTGCCCGCAGCACCGTGTGGCCGGATTACGCTCTGGCCTGGTGCCAGGAAGCATCTTATGCCCGAAATCTGTCCTGCCATGCCAGAGCAGTTTGTTTTGGTTTCTAAACAGATTTTTAACCTGCCATATTCTCTAATTCCCACTGAGGCAACAATTTATATCATCAGATTTATACAGTGAGCTGTTAAAAATGCTTCAATACAAACTTACTCCCTCCATCCTGCTCCCAGTGTCCTAATTTTTTTTTGGTGTACATCACAACACTAGTATCAAGCAAGCTGTATTGGGTTTGTGTGGCAAGGTTTTCGTAGCAGGGGGGCTACAAGGGTGGCTTCTCTGAGAAGCTCCTAGAAGCTTCCCCTATGTCTGACAGAGCCAATGCCAGCCGGCTCCAAGACGGACCCACCACTG
>NW_008824900.1:3370892-3378829 GCF_000699105.1 Pygoscelis adeliae | reverse complement strand
GCCCGTGGTGAAGACCATGGTGAGGCAGGCTGTCCCCCTGCAGCCCATGGAGGTCCATGGTGGAGCAGATATCCACCTGCAGCCCGTGGAAGACCCCACACCAGAGCAGGTGGAGGAGCCCAAAGGAGGCTGTGGCACTTTGGGAAGCCCGCACTGGAGCAGGCTCTTGGTAGGACCTGTGGACCTGTGGAGAGAGGAGCCCACGCTGGAGCAGGTTTGCTGGCAGGACTTGTGACCCCGTGGAAGGGACCCATGCTGGAGCAGTTTGTGAAGACCTGCAGCCTGTGGGAAGGACTCAAGTGGAGAAGTTCGTGGAGGACTGTCTCCCGTGGGAGGGACCCCACGCTGGAGCAGGGGAAGAGTGTGAGGAGTCCTCCCCCTGAGGAGGAAGGAGCAGCAGAGACAGCGTGTGATGAACTGACCCCAACCCCCATTCCCCATCCCCCTGCACCACTCAGGGAGAGGAGGCAGAGAAAACCGGGAGTGAAGTTGAGCCCAGGAAGAAGGGAGGGGTGGGAGGAAGGTGTTTTAAGATTTAGTTTTTATTTCTCATTATCCTACTCTGATTTGATTGGTAGTAAGTCAAACTAATTTCCCCAAGTCAAGTCTGTTTTGCCTGTGATGGTAATTGCTGAGTGATCTCCCCCTGTCCTTATCTCGACGCACAGGCCTTTCGTTATATTGTCTCTCCCCTGTCCAGTTGAGGAGGGGAGTGATAGAGCAGCTTGGTGGGCACCTGGCGTCCAGCCAGGGTCAACCCACCACACAAGCACCTGGCAAAATGAATGACACCACGTGTCATTCATGCCAGATGCGGAAAGAGAGGTGACAGAGAAGAACAAGATGGCTGGTTCCCATTATTTGGCATCTAACATGAAGAAAGCCTGACAGACAGATTTAGAGGAAACATAACACAAACAAAAAATATGACTGCTAATAAGTTACACCAAGCTTATTTAAAATATTTAATTTTTATGTTATTTATGTTACTTATTCACATTTTTGTATTATTGCCAGACCAATTTAAAACATACGAGTTGATTTCAGTTGTGTTTCCTGTCAATGGATGCTGCCAAGAACCTCTATCCTTCGCTAAAAGAGGAAGCCAAAATTGGCATGCTGTTGTGATGTTCAAAGTCTTTAACCAAGATTAAGCCTGATGCTATACAAATACAAATGAGGGATATTATTCTTTCCTTTCCCTGCGAACGACTTCCCCCCCCCGCCCCCGTTATCCTCAGTGGCTTCTGCAAGCCCGTATTCTTGCATTACTTCATTCAGAAAGGAAAAGTGCTGGAAGGGCAAGAGGTGACATCTCTTGTGAAAAAAATCTGTAGGGTTGTTCATTTGCTGGGTAGGAAGGAGGAAGAGGAAGGGGAGATTTAATACCAAGATTACAGGCAAGAAACCTAGCATGAAATCATCCAGCACTAGGGTACAGATTTCCATGAAGAGCTTGCTGCCTTGTGCTTTGCCTGGCACGAGGCTTACAGATGGAAGCTATATACTTTAAAATTGAGCCAAACATCAAAAATAGGACATCGTGAAAACATCATCACTAATTTATGTCTTCTCCCAACACCCACTGTTTTGTTCTGTGAGAAACCAGTGATGAAACCAAGGTTACAAGGGGAGGAAAAAAATAAAAGCCCTCAAAAAACAACCCCCCAACAAACAACTAGAAAGAAAACCTTGTGCTGGAAATCCACACTCTTTGGTAACACTCTTCCACACCCATAAATATACCACAGGGCTTTCTAGCCATCCAACCGACCCACAAGTAACCTGTGTACTCCCGGCTGAGATGCCCACTAACATCGCTGCCAGGACAGCATCTCTCCTCACTTTTTCTTTCAGTTTACCCTGTCCACCCTTCCGGCTTCCCTTTCCACATGAGCCCGTCTTCCATCCAACAGGCTAGCGTATGTTCTGCTATACCTCCTACAGAGCTATAATGGTCTTCTAGTCAAAAGCATTTGTTTTTAGAGCTGACAGGTAGGACTAAGAGTCCTTAAAACAGATCTGAGACACAGTAAACACAAGGGCTGGAAAGCTATGTGGGAAGACCAGAAGAAATAGAGAGTATGTCATGCCGACACTGCGGGCAGGCTAAAAGGCTTCAGGAAAGAAAATCTGGTGCTCGTGACACGCAGATGGCAGAAGAGATGAAAGGAAACGCGAGAAAGATGCGCTGATCCTGCTGCCATGATCCATGCTCACAAACACGGCCGACGAAAGCGGCACTGTCAGTGGGGAACAGAGAGCAGACTTTTACCCGGGCACCTGAACCCAAATCTCTCAGCTGACTCAGAAAAAAGTATCGTAAGGGAGTCAGCACAAAATATGAATGCACTATAAACAAAAGGAAGCATGTGTGGGTTTCTTCCACAACAGCCATCTCCTCCTGTGGCTAAGGTACAGCTTTCTGCTCGGGAAGACCCCATCTCAGTGATGCACTCCCAGTACCGTCGCCCTTGCGCAGAGGCTCCCAGCAGCCGCCCGCGCTTGCCAAGCTGGGCTGGGAAAGGGTACATTGTCGTATCCCAAACAGGCCAAGGCTAAATTGGATTCTACTAGTGTATTTTAGCAGGTGCCAGGTGAGAATTGCTCAAAGAGTGATTACTCAATCTCTTTGCTGTTATCCAGGCAATTTTCTGCTCCAGATCTAGCTAGGAATGCATTTAAAAAAGGAAAAAACAAGAAAAAAAAAAAAAGTACTTGAACTATGCCAGGTTTCAAACGCCAGGCATTTCGAGGACATTGCTAAAAAATTACTATGTAAAATAGAATTATATATGGGTACAACAGTTGCAAAGCAACTATTTTCACTTGTAAAATTAAAAACTGAACTTTGCTTGGGGATGGCAAGGAAAATTCCATCTGGAATAAGGAATGTTTTTAAGTGTTTGAGATAAGAAAAACTGGAGACAGGTTTAGAAATTGTTTTACTCTCAGAATTACAGCTGTACAGCTAAACCAGTAGTTTGGCACTTCATCCTGTCACCCGGCGTGTACTTAAGACATACTGACTTTTTACACGAAATCTTTAGCAAGCTGCATTACTCTAAACTGCCCCCAGAAACACCATCAGAATTAGATTTTAATTTTTAAACTTCTGAGTTTCACAAGAGTCACAAGAAGATAAACAGTTCTTAGAGAGCTCCGCTCCCTGCCAATGCCGAGTTGTATTTCAGTGAAATCATAAAATCTAAATGGGAAACTCACCAAGTCTGAAGCTTTATTGCCTTTAAAGTGCCTTATACCTTGCCACAGAAAGAGTTATATAGTAGACTGCCTTTCAGCCAGAGGCCAAAATAAGAGTTTGACACAGTACAATATAAGCACTTATCTACGCAAATGCTTTTGTCCTGCATGAAAGAGAGATTCACTACAATAATTGCAATAGACAATATAAAGGGGAATCACTTAAGTTTGAATAGCTAAGTTCACATTCCTGGCCCTTTTCTTCAAGCTGGCAACATTCGTTTACCAAAGGCAGTACTTTTAGTTGAATGGTTTTAGTGCTTTCTCACATCACCAAGCAGCGTGCAGCTTTATCATTTTTTAAAAAGTAAGTTCATCACTAGGGCAGACCTGTGTCCTTGACACTGCAGGTGTCAAGCTTTCAGAAGTACAGCTTCAGAAGCAACTGCAATATACCTTCACAAAGGCAGCTAGTGAGTTCAGCTGCTAGCTGGTGCAGTAAAATAATTAAATGACTATCCAGCCCGAGACAGAACATGTATTCATTTCCTCAACAGAATTTACAACTGTAGAAGCTGCCACGCACAAAATGCAAAAATACTCCAAATCCACAAACTAGGACGGAAGAACATAAACTTCATGCTGCAAAAAGTGGGATTTCTTTTCAAAAGAAAATCATACTCTCTGAAAACGTTCTCTCTGCTGCAAATAGATATACCTCCACTGGAGAGCAACAGAGACAACCTTCTTCCATATAACCAAGAACTGCAACACATAACCAAGGTTCCCACCCGATTCTTCTGCTGAATTTCTAGTGTCTGGCTAACTAAGAGATGGGAAATGAACAGTAAAATATTTTGCAAAAAGAAAGACAAACAGTCTAATACAAGGACGCAGTACAGAACCCTCCTCCCACAGATCAGAAAAAGAGTCTGAAAGCCACAGAAACTGTTTAGGACAATATTCTCTGTTTTATACACTTTGCATGCTTTGGAAAACCCCCAGCATACTGTTATTTTTGCACAAACACCAGATGGCTAAGAAAATATATCACTTTCTCTGTTTTCCTGGCCCATAGACATCATTTCAGGGAACAGGACTGTGATCTGATAAAACAGATCACAAAATTCAGAAACAAAGAGGGGACAGAGATGTATGGCTTTCAAGCCACAGAGCAGTGGCTGGTAGAATTATCTAAGTTGGTAGCAGCTCTAACCCCTAAGGCAACCTCTTCTGTTCATAAAGAAAAGGAATTTGAAAGCAGATCAGTCTGGAACAAGAATAGGGTGTTTTCAGCCTCCTGAAAGATAAATCTGTTATGTAAGTTTTAAAGCATATCCACCCTTCCCTAGGTGATAGGCCCACATTGATAATTATCTGTGTAGCGTATTCGTGGTCTTTAAGCTGCAGTGCTCCTGATGTGTCATTTTTGCATTACTTACCTGTATTTTCACAGCTTCCTACACGTCAGTACTAGCTGCTCTCCTGATGGAATCCAGCTCTTTTCTCTTACTTACTTTTTCAAATGGGGTAAGATACTTCACTATTTGATTCAGACTTACCATTATGCCTGAAAAACTCTTAAGAACTTATGAGGAACTGTAAAGAAGAGCGGGCACTACTGGAAAAGCCTGCTTGAACAAAAATGGTGCACACAGATTGACAATTTGCAACATGCAAGAAGGAATCAAACGGTCTTTGAAAACAATAAGGAGAAATATCTTACATGAGATCCGAGAATTACCCCATTAAGACGTATTCCTTTCTTCTCCCTGCTCCCTCTCGCAAAGGCAAAGCCAAGAGCAAAGGAGATTCATCCAAGTTCAAACAGTCACCATTTGATTAAAAGTTTCTGGTATACAGACAATATAGTAAGATTTTAAGATGCAACAGAGCTGTATCTTAACAGCAGGGATACAACAATGAATGCTATACTGTTCATCCAGTACACACATGTACCGCTGCTGGACAGCCCTTTTTTCTGAGACACTGCCACAAACTGTTTCCATTTGGATGAGAAAGGAAGGGAATCTTAATTTGTACTTGAAACAGCTGAAATTTTTTAAATGTGTTTCTAGAATAGACTTCCAATCCTAGAAGTCATAAAACAGAGTGGGGAAGCCAAGAACCAGATCCAATTTCTCTTAGACCAGCTGTGACATCTTCCTAATTCCGTGAACCCTGACGTTATAATCACTGAAAGTATGAAGTTAAGCAGTAGTAGAGGTATATGTCGTGAGGTAACTTGAGCTGCTTTAATTCAGGCCCGGTGATCAGAGCACAAATCAGGAAGAACACTCTGCCGTCGAAGTTACACCTCCGAGGGCAGGAGTCATTCCTGTCAGCACACCCGGCAGGGCTGAGATCTGTGCAGTTGTACCTAAACACACGGGCGGCTATTGCGAGACTGCTGACGAATACATCTGTGAGGTATACAAGGCATTGTACAAACTGTCCTGAAGCTTCACTGTTAAGCACCATACAAACCAGACAGGGCAAGGGAAACCACCTGGAGACCTCTAAGCTGCTGGCAGGTGCAGCAAGGACTGGTTTGGATGTACTTACACAGGGCCTGTGAGCATCTTAATTCCTCTCTGCTTCTGAAAGAATCCAGATCAGGACATTTTCCTCTTCCAATGACAGCACAGCTGCCAGCAGGACACCTACTGATTTGCTTGGTGTTTATTTGCATGCTGTGCTTGCTTACTGCCTCCTGGGCATAAATATCCAATTTTATCCACTTATTTCAGTTTACTTTGTATCTGAGTGCACAAGACACCTCACTGTACAGTATGCCTCTAAGCCTCTTATTCCTCAGAACACTAAAGGGCTGGGCTTTGGAGAGCGCAGTTCTATTGCATTTTTTTTCCCCCATGCATCTTACAAGCGGTCAGCTTATCTGATAACATCGTACACTTACAGACTCAGGTCTCCTTTAACTGGGGATGTCTGCATCACAGTCTTTTGCACTCCAGATTGTCCAAGAGGTACAACACAGGGTAACGGCAGAGCACTGGCTGACTGCAGACACAGAAGACCTGAACACCGATCCCGAGTCCAAAAGGCTACCCAGCAGGTTACTTGCAATAACAGCTTTCTTTCCCTGTATCTATCTCAGTTTCCCCATTTGTACAGTCAGTCCAGTGATGTTTATCTCAGTTGTGAAGCGCTTTAAACACTAAGGATGAGAAACACTATGACATCCAGATATTATCCTTCTTTGCATATGCTGTGCTTTATTACTGTGAGCTATGATCCAGCATTTGAATCACTGACCTCCAAGTCTGCATATGTAACTCCAGTCAAGAGAAGACAAACTGACCCCAGACACAATTTGCCCAACACTCACGCTACTCAAGTACACAGAAAGACCAATTACAGTAAAAAAAAAACAGTGCAACAAGAGCTGCAAAAAATGTCAATTCAATTTATAATACAATAATCAGACTATAATAGGATTCAATAGGTAATTTCCTTACTGTAGAGCTTCCAGAAGGTAACCGTACTAGTACCCTCCTTTTATACCCATTGACTTTCATCCTTTACTGAATTCCTTGCCTCAAATTGTAGGAGCAAAGACTCTTCTAAGAGCCCACACCCCATAAGCCATGCATTTGAACTGTAGGGCAAAATCCAATTCTTGTAAGCCCGAACATTCATTACTGATTACAAAATTACTTGGAAATCTCCCACAACAGTTCGGTTTCTTTGCATATCATTCCCTTCACTATACTTTATAAACAGAGGAGAATCACAGAGGCAAAAGCCAAGCTAGGCAAAGGCAAAGCTCTGGCTAAACAGCCACATAGAATCATAGAATCATTAAGGTTGGAAGAGACCTCCAAGATCATCGAGTCCAACTGTCAACCCAACACCACCATGCCCACTAAACCATGTCCCTAAGCGCCTCATCTACCCGTCTTTTAAATACTTCCAGGGATGGTGACTCAACCACTTCCCTGGGCAGCCTGTTCCAATGTTTAACTACTCTTTCAGTAAAGAAATTTTTCCTCACAAACTACTTTAAAGTAGTTTTTTCCTCACATGCTACTTTAAAGCGCAAATGAAGGTAAGGGGAGTGAAGCCAGGGAGGTCTCAAGGCAAAGCCCGAGGTAGGGGCTTGGGTTTTGCATCACGAGCATTAGCTAGAGAACAGGAAACTGAAAAGAACTGGTGGATCTCTGCTGGAAGTGCAGCAGTAGGCCTCCACAAACACCATTACTGAAGATTTCCACCCAGCTGGCTGCAACATATTAAGAAGGTTTTCCCCACGGTATGCATCTATTTTCTCATGGGTTTTGTGCCCTCGCATTCCCTTCTTTCCCCTTTTCCTTTCCGCAGGTCTGCGTTAGGGTCCACCTGCTTGTTGGACATGAGCCCTACAGAGAGAGCGCAGCTGCAAGGGGCACAGAGCATGACACACACCGCCTCCTTCCGCAGCGAAACTCAAGGGTAACGACAGATCCTCCTGTTCAGGACGGCCCCCCGACTCCACCGGGAACAGCTGCCGGCTGCGCCCCGCCTGGACTTGTGGGGTCCAGAACCACCCCCAGGTCTGACCAAAAAAAAAAAAAAGAAAAGAAAAAAGAAAAAGGACTCCCCGAGGACGTCGCCATCCCCCGAACGCTGACAGGAACACGAACACCCCCCCTGCGGCACACGGCACCCCTGCCGCTCAGCCCACACGTCCGCGCTGGCCCAGCGGGAGCCGAGGGGAGAGGGGCCTCGGCCGG
>NW_008824900.1:3362820-3370178 GCF_000699105.1 Pygoscelis adeliae | reverse complement strand
GGAGCATCGGCGGTCCGTGCCCCGCGGGGCGGGGGGCAGGAGGAACAGGCCACGGGAAGGGGCTGAGGGCTGGCCTCGCTGACGGGAGGCACGGGAGAGACGGTCAGTTACGGACAGACCCTCCCGAAACCGTGCTGATGGATCGAACGCACCGCTACAGACGGACCCGACGCGCAACCGCTGTCACAGCGCGCTCCGTCAGAGCGGGGATCGCCCCCGCTGGCTACCTATCTCACCCGGCAGGGAAAACGGGGGAGGGAAACCAGAGTCCTGTTTGCTGGCACCAGCAGCTAATTTCCTCCTGAGAAAGGAGCTGCCAGCCCCTCGCTTGGACTGCTCTGCTTCGTTCAGCTCCGCAGGCCATGATGCATCTGAGAGAAGGGCAGGGGAGCCAGTTTGCTAATCGTGAGGGGAGTCTGGGTCTCCACCATTACACCTTCACCAAGACCTACTGTCCTTTCATTAATTCCTCATATTTACCTGTAGCCACTCAGGTCGTACTTAATTTAGCAAACACAGCAACAGGGAAAGTCAGACAGATTAGAAATTCAAATTAAACCTACTATTGATGTCAAACTCCAAATTTAAAATCCAAGTCTTCACTAATATTTCAGCCTGGCCTAGAACAAACACCTTTTTCTTGCAGACAGTAGTGGATCGAAGCAGCTAGATGCGATGCATGTGGCAGTGACACGCAGATGGCACGTGAATCCTCCCACCCAACACCACGCGTGTCCCTACCACTGAAACAGCCCAGAATTCAGATGAGATTAAGTCAGCAGCAGAGCTGATGCATCAGTAAGTTTATAGCCAGGATTCAATCCTCTCTGAAGACATCAGCGATCAATCGACTCACTTTATCGTGTGGGAGTGGGACTGCTCACCAATATTAAGCTTTCGCAATAGTTTCTCCATAAGCAATAATGACCCCTTCTTCTGTCGCTGCTTCGTTCATCTACAGCGATGTGGTATTTGCAGACACAAAACTACCCTTGAAACTCCCACCCAATAATAAATATTATTATGTATCTCCTCTGCACCAGAAGCTATTGCAAGCATGTTGAATCCTGCCTTGACTCTCATCTCACAGAATTCTAAGTCTCATTCAAGGTCTTGGTTTTCTTCAAAACCTAAGACCTGGCTAGCAAAAGGCCAACAGAAGCCTCTGAAACGTACCCCTCCCTCCCCTCTCCTGTGACCAACGTGCAGGCATCCCCTGCCCTTTCAGAGGACTTCACAGGAGAACTCTTGCATTGGGATTCATAACAGATGCACACTTAGTCACAAGAGAGAGGAGCTGTCAGACCCTGCTCAGCCCTCAAGTACCTCCACTGAAGGTTCCAAGGCGTATCCTGGAGCAGATACCCTGGCAAAGCAGCTGGAGGCCACTAGGCAGGAGAGCCGAACAGGGCACAAGCAAGGCAGGAACCCTGCAGGCTCTGAGCTGCCGCGGCTGTTCTTTTTTGCTGCAAACACCACTGATTTGCAGACGGTGTCACAGGACCCTTCTGTCCCTGCACACATCACTCGAGGCTGAGCCATCTACGCCTCTTCATTTCCACTTATCCTGGGTAGAACTCTTACATCCGTCACAGTTCATTACAATAAGAAAGACTTAATGGTCCAAAATTGCAAGAAAGGTGGCAGTTTAGCCATTAAGAAAACCTTTGTAGCAGAAAGAATAATGAAGCACTAGAACAGATTACTGGGAGAAATAAAAGATCTCTATCATGAGAGGCTTTAATAAAAAGCAAGACAAACGCTCATCAGGATTCTCAGATGAGTATGATTCTGCTCCGAGAGGAAAATAGAGCAGATAATTTCTTGGTGTCCCTTCTGATCGATCTACAGTGTAAACCTACTACTGATATCCCATAGTAGGAATCGAGTTGGGCCATTAAAGAGCAGTAAACTCTACTTTTCTCATGGTATCTTCTGTCCAAGTCACTGTTAACTTTCTTGCCTAACTCACTATCTATATTTTTTCTCATCTTTGAGGCAGGAGTTAATGTTACTTTTTAATTATTATTGATTAACATCTTACTTGTCACTATCTGATTCACTGTCTAATATACTCAGCATTCAAAGGGAAAAACAGCATTTCTTGAGGAATGGAGAGATGGTCCACTTGACAAGTTCCCAAGGGATTCTACGGTACAGTCACTTGTGCTAGCACCAAACTGCACTCAAAGACTGGAAAGACATTTTTGGATCATATATTCCCACGATAAACTCTGTCTTCTCCTCCCTTTTCCAAAGAACTTATTTTCTTTATAGTTGGTGCTAGTGTATTATTTTCATTGCCTGATCAGCTCAAGTCCTAGGAGTATAAACATAAAACAAGACTCTTGTTCTTTCAGAATCATTATTATAAGTAACTGGAGAGAACAAAATCCATCCAATAAGGAGAATTTTTATAGAGTACAATTTGCTGTCACTATCCCTATTACAAAAGAAGATCCCTCATACAAAGGAAGCAGGAGCTTGGAGAATACACTCACCCCGCTGAAGAAGCTAGGGATGTTCCTTCGCACCTCCTCTTCCCGACACCACTGGGACTGGCTTAGGCGAGCAATCTGTAAACACACACATGTATGTAGATACTACGCTACCTCATTTGGGTGCTGGCATTGTTAAAAGAAACGCTGTATGCCATCTGCTGGAAGAAATCTTACTGGGAGGCAACATGTCGTGCCACACATCTGACTGCACTCTGTTGGCAGCCTAAAGAGGCAGTATTTTTCAAGATGAACCTTTACCCAGTATTTTTCAAGATGAACCTTTACCCCGTTAATGCACCAACCTTCAGGACAGACGCACAGGACACACAGAAAGCCAGGGTCAGGATGAGTGAAACCACAGCAGGATGAAGTCTGTAAGAAAACGCAAGCCTTTGGACCTATGTCACATGCCAAAGCATATGGCAGCCTAGCAGCAAGTAGCAGCTCATTTTGAAATCCTACTACTTGACTTGAACCTCCAAAGACTTCTTTTGTCTCTTTCCATTGTTTTGTTTTAGCTACAGGCATCGCACCGTGCTTACCGGGTCAGTCTGGTGTAACTCTCTAGGTAACAGTCAGCACATTAATCAATAATTTATACTTTGTCCTGTGAAAGCCACTGCCTAATATTCTCTTTAAAGGGTTGGGGAAAGTGAAGAAGGGGCAGGATTTGTAACTAGACACAGAAGAATCTGAAAAGAAACAGCTTCTTTCCAGCAGCTGTGGCAGATCCCATTCAGGACTACAGCCGGGTTATTTTTGGTTAACAACAATTAGTTTCTCTCTTGACAATGCCTTCAAATAAATGAAAACAAGTTTCAGAGCGCAGGAAGAAATGGAGAATTATTACTTACTCCCTAACTCTGCCCCTTCCCCATTTTCTATTTCTTGTCACATGGATCTTAACAAAATTTTCAGTCCCTAACCTTTGGGATTAATCTACAGAAAGCTCTTTTCTGCCAACTGTATTTTGCAGGTTACAAACACCA
The DNA here is from genome assembly GCF_000699105.1 of Pygoscelis adeliae. Taxonomy (NCBI): domain Eukaryota; kingdom Metazoa; phylum Chordata; class Aves; order Sphenisciformes; family Spheniscidae; genus Pygoscelis; species Pygoscelis adeliae. The sequence goes on along the minus strand of NW_008824900.1, from coordinate 3,366,688 downwards.
TAATCACACTCAGGAGGTGAATTGCATTTTAAAGACATATTGCTAAGCATTAAGTGAATAATTCTCAATTCACTTTCACACTGAAAAATCTCTACAAGTTTACAAGGCAGGCAGCTATTCTTGTCCTTTCACAACAAGCAGATACACAGGAACTCAGCATCCACTTTTCAAGCAGTCTTTAGCTTTCTGTACCCAACACTCAGCACCAACAACTCCTTTAAAATCAAACCAGCATTTGGCCGTAACACTTCTGGCAATCCGACTACAGGCAATCGTGGTCTCAAGCACATGACTGAGATGAATCAGTTTGCTAAAATGCCACGCGCTGCCACATGTGTTAGGAGTACAGTTTCATCTAACTCCAAAGTGGACCCAACTATCCACTGCCATCAAAATTGTTGGTCTCCTCTCTTTATACCCCCAGCAACAAAACTCTACTGATGGCCTCGCATCGAATCACAGGAGCCAGTTGCATTAGATCTCATTGATCCAATGGAGAAATACACTTGCGATTAGATTTTCTTGGAATCAAAAAATCTGACTCAGATTGCAAAATTGCTATAACCAACATTATGGAAGGGGAAAACATACAAAATATACAACTAGAATATTAAATAAGCACAGGGGGTTGAAAGCAGGACTGCTTCTACAGCAGCTGCCTAGTCTTCTATCAAAACAAAGCATAATACAGAGTGATACCATTCACCTGTAGCCCGCATAAAGAAAAACATATATGCTTCCATGATCATGGTTCAGATGGACAGACTGTGATTCAGTTACAGCACAGTAATCCATGAACTTGACTCAGACTCTTAGGGCTCTTCAAAGACAGGCAGCCAAAACTCGGCCCACATTAAAGGCTGCTTCTGAAAACACTTTGCTCAATGCAAGAAATAGGGCATCTGCACAGATGGAATAAAACTGGGGACTTGCTTCTTCATTCTGTCTGGAAGAATCTATCATTTTATTTCTCCATGAGCATTGTAACTTGCATCTTCATCTTTTCCTAGAATTATCATAGAATAGTTTGGGTTGGAAGGGACCTCTAAAGGTCATCTAGTCCAACCCCCCTGCCATGGGCAGGGACATCTTCAACTAGATCAGGTTGCTCAAAGCCCCGTCCAACCTGACCTGGAATGTTTCCAGGGATGGGACATCCACCACCTCTCTGGGCAACCTGGGCCAGTCCCTCACCACCCTTAGCGTAAAACATTTCTTCCTTATATCTAATCTAAATCTACCCCCTTTTAGTTTAAAGCCATTCCCCCTTGTCCTGTCGCAACAGGCCCTGCTAAAAAGTTTGCTGCCATCTTTTTTATAAGCCCCCTTTAAGTACTGATAGGCTGCAATAAGGTCTCCCTAAAGCCTTCTCTTCTCCAGGCTGAACAACCCCAACAACCCTGGGTCTTCCTTTTTCCCCTTTTTAAAAATGGGGCTTATGTTTCCCCTTTTCCAGTCAGTGGGAACTTCACCGGACTGCCACCACTTCTCAAATACGATGGATAGTGGCTTAGCACCTTCATCCACCAGTTCCCTCAGGACCCACGGATGGATCTCATCAGGTCCCATGGACTTGTGCACCTTCAGGTGCCTTAGATGGTCTCGAAAGACCATTTTGACAGGCCAGTACCACTACATAAAAGGACATTAAAGAAAAAAAAATTGTAAATACTTCATGATCAGGCTTACTTGTATGCATCATCTAGACATCTGGGCTCCCGAATTTCCCCTATTGCTTCCCAGGAGTCCCCCAATTACTTCCTAAGAATTAACCCCCAACCCCATTACTTTCTAAGAGCTTCCTGTGCTGCTTCCTGGCAATCCCCAATCCCCACGCTGCTGCCTAGGACCGCACCTCCCCGCAATTCCTGGCTTTCCAGGAAAACCCCAACACTACTTTCTAGGATTTCCCTCAGTTCTGTAGGAATCCACGTGCCCCTCCAAATCCCTCTGGGTTTCCAGGAATTCCTTGTGCTGCTTTCTAGGACCACTATGCATCGCTCCCCCCCAGTTTCAGGGGGTGTCATTTTCTCACCAGGATCTATCCCTTTTCTATTTTGTAATTAGTATGATTTGCTTGTATAGCACCAGGAAAAGTACAATAATCCTCTTTGCTATTTTTTTCCCTTATGCTACTTAAGACCTCTTGCAAGACGTGGGTCTGTGCTTCAGAAACAGTGTAATGAATGTTCACAAAATCATATAATACCACAAGGTCATTGTTAATATGCATTTAAGTCTTTCCAAAATTGACTCTAGTAACTTTTATTGTTGTGAAATAATCAATTTCATAATTTACTTTAAACACGTGCTACCACACTAGAGATAGGCAAGTGTTATATTCGTTCCTTAAGGAAAGATGCTGGAGTCCATTGGCTTATTGATCTGGACATAAAAGACAGCAGAAATCTCAAACACACAAAATTATTTCTTCAAGATTCATGAAGATGTCAACCAGAATGAAAAAACAAAACAAACAAACCAACCAACCCAGAAATGCAACCACCAGGGACAAAGCCCTTAATTCCCTGGTGAAAACAAAAAAGGACTGGAGCTAGTAGTGTATGTAGAAGTTCACGAGAACAGTCAAGTCAATGATTAGACAATCTCATGAGATTTATCTGCTATAAAACTTTGAGATCCAATTTAAGTCCTGATCTTCTAATGAACGAGAAGTCCCTACCACACACAAAAAGTTACGTCCACTTCTTCCTAGAATGTTTCCTGAAAATCCAGAACTGCTGGAGGCAGACTCCTAAAGCTACTGTTAAAAAGTAGGTAATTAAACATCACTGTTTTTCAAGATTATTTCCACAGTAACTTCATCACTAATACACACATCTGCAAGTCTAGGTGAGAAATGCAGAACTACATATTCAACCTAAACTGTTACTCCAAAATACAATATTGTTAAAACAGAAAGGAACAGGGTGTTTAACAAACTGTAAAATGTTTTGACTCGAAGTGTTGTACAGCAGATGGAGCTACAAGTATGGTCTATGAATAGCCACCTACACATGAGAACACACAGAGATAATAAATATACATAATGCATCCCATCAAGTGATTATGTTAAAACAACTTTTCTTTCTACTGCAAAATGACACACAAGTTCACTTTTGTGAACAAAAGTTCACAACAAAGCAGCTCTCCAAGTTTCACATCAACAAAGACTGAAAAGAAATAATGTCATCAGCTTGCAGTGCTCATTCAAATGTCACATAAAAATTCAAGCTCTTCTTTTGACCAATATCTACAATTATGTCATCTGTGTTCCTCTTAAGAGAAGATAAAAGCAGGACAGGGATGCCTGCCATCTTCATCTGAAGTGTGGGGACTGAGAAAGGACGTGTTATTTCACCATACACCAGTGACAAAAGTAAAAATCAGTTTGTTTCAAACAAAATTCCTCCTGGAAGATCACATGTCCATCCATTACCACACTTCCCAACAAAACTGTGACACTCCTCTCCTTTATCAGAAATAAGTGCACTGCAAGAGTTCCACCGGTTCCCCTCCACCTCCTCTCCATTCCTCTCTCCCCAAAATGATCCATCTGGCTGACCAGCTGGACTATGCCAACCAGATTTGGGAGTGTTCCCAACTGCAGAATGGTTTTATTTAGCAGAGGAGAAAGTTGGTTTTCCAAATGAAATCTTTGCAACCTCAGCTCCGCAGCAGAGTAGAAACATTAATAAATTTTAGATTAAGCACCTACCTTCTCTTCCTTCCCCTTCACAGAAATAAAGGACTTGCAGGAATGGGCGATACTGACTAGAAACATTTACCAATTCCCCTTTGTTCCCTACTAGCTATGAGGCAATCAAAAAGTAGTATACGAATAGGCCAGCAGAGTTCCTAAGAGTTT
>NW_008824900.1:3348762-3362794 GCF_000699105.1 Pygoscelis adeliae | reverse complement strand
TAGCTCACAAGTCCAAGACCATCAAACCTGATGCTGAATCACTTGACTTTTCCATAAGTTGTATGAATTGAAAGCCTCACGCAATTTACACTGGACTGTTGTATACATACTGTCTTCTCTCCCTCACAGTCATATTTTCTCTCCTTTCCATCTGGCTAAAAATCATGCCAAATTGTGCCTAACACACAAAAAAACCCCAGGTATAAGACAGGACTACCAAAAAAAAAAAAAAAAATCTAAGAACATTACCTGTTACAATTTTTCAAAATTTAGATACATCACCACAGGAGCATACTATTTTTTAAATCATGCTTTATTAGGAAAAAATCCTTCTTGATTACATAAGTACAGATAATGTGCTCAAAGCATCATCATTTCAGGCACTAACCTGATTTCCAATCATAATCTGTATGCTCAATGCTAAACAATTCCCTACTTTTAATCATCTTAATAAACAACGAACTGCTAAAGGTGTAAATTTGCATGATGAGTTCTGAGAACAACTACCATGTATGACATATTTGAAGTATGATTAAAGTCAAAATTGAGAAGGTGGCATCCATACTTAACATCATCAAGTAGCAGTGGACAATTCTCTGGCAATACAGGCTATATTATCTCTCATTAACACTGCAAAGCTAAGGCATCGTGAGACCCTTGTGATTCTTGTGTTCTTAGAACTGTTGCCTATTTTTGACTAGTCCTTATCATCAGTGGTAAGGGTCATATCCAAATTTGCAATTTGGCCTTTAGATCTCAGTCACTGAACCCCCAAAGCTGTGGTTTCCCTTCAACAGAAAGATGTTTCTTTAGGAGGAAATTCTACTTCAGCTTTGCTTCCCAAGCAGCCATGATGGCTTTTATTTACTCAACCAAAGATAAAAGTATAAAAATGTTTTCAGATGTTAATTTAAGACAGCTGCGGAAAAATGGCTGAATTCTACATTTAGAAGATCTACAGTACCCCTCTACCTGGATGAGTTTCTGCCTCTACCTGGACAAGTTTCTGTTGATAATTCCAAAGACTTTCAGAAGTCCTGCGCAAGTAAAAACCTTCTCTAACTGCACACGCTATTTCACATCAGTTCAAATTAATTTCTTGCTACAGCCTTCAAAAAAAACCTACTTAAATAAGCAGCTACATTCAAAACCAGTTGTTTTCAGTTACTCTACCAAAGTTAATAACATTATAAAACAAACAAACAAAAAGAACACTAGTTTGGGAATCTTTGGATTAAAATAGTTTTGTATCTTTGAAGTTCAAATGAGGGTTCTGAAAGAGAAGTTCTGTATTAATCTAGGCAGATATATGCTAACATAATGTAATTTTTACTTTGACTATACTCACAGGAGAAGGCCATCATCATCTAATAACCTTTCATCTCATTAAAGAACACGAAAAAAATGTCTTCATACACATACGCAGGTTATGAAATAACTGACCTAAAAAACAACTGAACTAAACCAAATGTAAACCAGACTTTCGAGAAGTCAGCCAGATGCTTCTCACGTAACGTATGCACACTCCCACAGGTCACAGGCCGGAACAGCTTCATCACTGATAGTCTCATAATGCTCAAGAATCCAGCAGGCACAAGAATTTCCATGGCAGTGTACATATGGTGAGTGATATAAACATAATAGTACACATAAAATTTTTAAAATGTACAAACAGGTTTTTGGTTTCATTAATAACACAGGAGAGATTTGATCAACATGTTGTACTTTAATCCAAAACCAAAGATACTGAAGGCCCCATTTGTGTGGGCAAGACATTCTTGGTCACCTCCTGCTCCCCAGCCTCACACGTATACGTTGAGGGTAGAATTCCAAACATTTAAAGAGCAGTAGCATATCACTTCACATGGTACCCTCCCACCCTCAACCTGGCAAGACAGAATAGCTTAAAATTCCAGCAGGACAATATAGCTCCAGGACCTCTGTGGAGTATTTTTAGAGGCTCAAACAAAATGCATCTTGTCACAATTCAGTTCAGACAGTAGCCCTAAACTAGAATGATTTAGATAGGACAAACTGAAAATGAAGGACTAAGTTTCATAAACAGATTGCTTAAAGAAAAGTCCATGAAAAACAAACAGGTCTTGCCCAGAACACTGTTTCACAAATGTCCATAAATACAAATAATGTGGAACTGGGATGAGACCAAGAACAGTGTCCATGTTCAGAAAACGAAAAAGGAAAACGCATGACATCTGCAAATCAGCCACATGGAAAAGGTTAAATACCTCTTTGTCAGACTCTAAAACCTAAGTCATCAATCCCAAAGAGCAAGCCGCTGTGTCACTGCCATTGTTTGGCATCCAGCACTTCTCTTAAGATCAACATTAAACAGTTTTGTAAAAGAAACCACGTCCTAAGTGCCAAACCCAAAACTTACTGAAGTAAAGCAAATCTGCATAGCAATACTTTCTAAGAACACAGTTCCACCAGGAAAATGCTTTTCTTGGGATGAAAATCCTTTTTAAATAAAACATCAAAAAAGCCTTTATCCTTAGATAAAGATCTTCTATTTTCTCATGTCCCTGTCACGTTAGCTGTTCAGCAACAATCTTCCACAATTCCTGTAGGAGTGGAAAAAATACATACAGGTATTTTCTCAGATCAGTAGGTTGCAATTATGAAAAAGTTCAACATGCCCACTTGAAGACAAGTTTTAAGACCTCCATCTATAGATAGTATCCATCTGTGGACGGACGCTATATCCATCTATGTAATCTCCTAGAACAACCACCAAATTATCTCTGAGACAAAGCAATAGGATTGATTTCTTCATTCTTGTAGCATGGTTTTTTAAAATAAAAAGTTAGTATCGTTCAAATAATGTCTTAAAATAATTTCATTGGTCTGCATGACCTTCTGCAGTATTCTGACTGATAATCTTGCTCTTTTTCTTAGCCTGTGTTGACAAACACTTTCAATAATGCTAGTAAAAATACAACTGAAAAAAATACTCAATGTAATGAGGAATCAAGGTCTCACAAATGCATGTCTTAAACACCCCCCCCTTCTCAATCTGTTGGACAATGAAGATGAAAAACAGACCACTTTATTTCTGTAGAATAAATTAGTATACGCTTTGCTATACAAAGGATTATTAAGCAGACTATCACATACTCTTCACCATAGCATCTTGAATTGTGGCAATATACTCCACGATAAATAAAAAACTTAGGCGTTTTAAAAATGCATATATTTCAAAGACCAGCAGCCTTCCGCAAAAAGGCTAGGGAATGACTTCACATGTTTAGGTATAATCCAGGTTACATTTATATACTTGTAAAACTTTTTTTTTTACAAGTTTTTACTTGTTTTTAAGTTTTGCATGCACGTTTTATGCCTGAAGGTATCAGCATTAAGTAAAACAAATCAATCTTGTGAAGTAACTGTGGCCCCCGTAATCTTACTACGCATAGATACTGCAGAAGACACAGCAATAGTATGTTCACTACAGGAACATCATTTCTTGGTAACAGATTTGCAATCCAGTACAAGATTTGCAAGTTCTCTAAAAAGATCTGTTAGATTGTATTGTTCTAGAAGCTAGCAAGCTGTTAGCTACCCTGCATAATATTTGTAAGAGCAGACAATTGGAAAAAAAAAAAAAAAAGAGAACCGTAAGCGCTTGGGAGGTAATTAGATAACTACAAATATTAGATCTGACATGTTTCTGAATAACAGAAGTTTGCAGCTAATCGACTTCTTCATAGATACTAGAACACTATTTCCTGAACCCTGAACTGGGAAAGGAATTACTAAAACTATGAAATGAAAGCTACTCTATAAGCAAATAAATGAGAAGAGATATTGGTCCCATTTTCTAGTCAATCGCAAAAATTGTATTTTACAAAGTAGCGGAGACTGTTCCTTAACCTTTGAGGAAATGAGTGCAATCTAAGCCACTCTACTGCTGGTGATAGAAAAGGGTATGTTATGTCAATCTAGTATAGATTATGTAAGCACAAACAAGAATCATTTTAAAACAACAAAAAGCTAAACGGAAATAAATGAAAAAGTAATGTTTATTCTCTTGTTCCTACCTCATGTTAAGTAAGCAGCTGAAAACTAATTTGAGATGATTAGCCCAACACATTACATTTATTTTAATGAATGCCACTTACCAACTGCTCAATTCGTTCATAAATGAGAAACTGGCAGAAATCAAGCTTAATGGGCTCCACAGTATATTTCATTTTTCTATCTTGGAGGTTCTCCAAATCATGTAGAGTATTTCTAAAATGACTGTAGGCTTCACATGTAACATCCATATGTCTTAAAGTGAAGTTCAGCCTGGCAAGAGAATATTTAATTTAAAATGTCTCTTCTATACTGGCATCTTAAATAGATATGTAACTTTCCCCAGGTAATGGAAAATGTGGGTCTTCTCAGTGTAATTAACTAACTTCGATAGCCAAAAAAAAGTAATCCCCCCGCTATTCCTGAAAAGCGGACAAGGCTTACGTTAGCATCAATACACAATAACTCTTGGATGAACCTTTCCATTGATTTTAAGGCACTTGCCGCAACAGAATCATTGGCTTGGCTTCCTGGACAAACACTTGGCAACAAATCATATGAATAGCTATTGCTTACATATCCCCAGAGATTTAAGCAAAAGAGGTGTTAAAAAACACAAGAGAAATTGTTACAGAGGTACTCAAGCTGGGAAACATATATCCTAATTCTAAGTGCCTTCATTCCACTCTATGACCTCAAAAATATATAGCAAATGTTGTCAGGCATTATAGAATACATCAGACTAGCCACCTATTTATCCTTATTTGCACAGAGGTTATCTGATGTGAGACAAAGGTGGGACAACAAAAGCCAAACTCTTGTGGAAATCAAATTCTGAACTGATAAAAATTAAGCACGTATAAAAACAAATGCTTGTCCTGAGCATATACTGCAGCCTGTGATCAACTAATACAATGAAAATCAGAAACCGACCTTCAATCAAATCAGATGTTTCTTCCAAAAAAAGAAAGCACGTAAAGTTTTTAGTGCTTTTTATTTTAAGTTCTTGGTAATACTTACCTCTTTTCTAATGCTAGGTAAACTGTGCAAGAATTTCTCAAGTTGTGTGTGATTCTATACAGTGTTCTGAACAAGGCATCTGTCAGGTCATCATCATAGAACACTACAAAAAAAACCCATTAAGAGCACAAAATATGTATGTTTAAGCATATTATTTACTTAAGTCTCAGGTATGAAACAATAATGGGCCTTAGTTTGATTATTCTAATGAAACAAGTCACTATTTTAACTAAATCCCAAAGTATATTTTTAATGGCAACAACTGACCCTGTAATAGTATCCACTGCTGCTATTTATGTCAGGCTTTGTTTAAGATTTCTCTCGTATCAATGGGAAACACTTCTGTCAGACAACTTACAAAACTTTAACAAGATTTCTCTCAGTCTGGAAATATGTTACTGCAAAGTTAAAAAAGACAGGATATCACAATGTATAGGGCCTCATTTCTTACAAAAATACAAAAGAGGCAGTAAACTAACATACCATTTTAATCTCCTTGGAAAGTAGTCTTGCAACAACTTTCAATATCAGAACTAAAACCAATCCTCCTTTATTTATGTATGAAAACAACAATGGTTTTCCTATATAGATAAGCTAGCCTGCCATTTTTCAGTCTTTCACTTAAGCAAGAAAAAGAGCGGGGGAAAAAAAAAAAAAGAGAGATATATCCAAAGGCATAGACTCTATGGGCAAGTGCAGCATCTGAAACTGTTTTTCACATTATAGAATATATTAGTCTAACCACCTATTTATCATTATTTGCATAGAGCTTATCTGATGCAAGACAAAGGTAGGACAACAAAACTCTTCCGAAAGTCAAATTCATCACTTACTTGTGATTATGTTCTTTGAGTAATTTATTTAGTCACAAATAATTACCACACCAAAGGAAAGAAAAAGCTAGTAGTTTTCAACATCTGTTCTCCTATTGCTAATTCAGATGTAAATACAATTGTTTAAAAAAAAAAAGAAATACAGCAGGAACACTTAAGGCAGAGCTCTGACAAATTAGGTAAGGATCTGACCTATTACATTTTAAAAGCCAACTAGGTATGTTTAAATTATTACTCATGATGCTGAAGTGTTTGATTTAAAAGCTTACTGTCTATATTTTCCTACCATCAGCCGCCATTATCACAGTACAGTGGTCATGCAAATCAGCAATCTCTTCATCAGACCAGCTATAAGGAGCTTCAGGATCTGTAACAAAGAATATGGCTTTGGTGTACATGATTAAATGTCTTAAATGATTGACAGCTGAAAAAAAGAAACTTCTTAACTCCTGTGGTCATCTGCTACTTCATAAATGGGACACCAGTGGAGCACTCCACTGAAGGTAAATCAAAACCTCCCTCTTCATTCTCTGAAGTTCCCTGCAGTCCTTTGCTTTCTCTGTGTTATGTCCAAGTCTCCCAAGGCTGACTGGCAAGAGTAAGTTTTCTTTGACATTAGAATTTACAATTTACAATTACTACACTGTAGCGAGATCACAGATTTAACTAGATTAAAATAAATACTCCTTTAAATAAAAAAAACCCAAATGCATCTTCGTATAAGTTTTGATTAAGCTTCCTACTTCATCATGCTTTCTAAAATTTAGACTTTGTTAAAATATAGAAACTTTCTCTGAAAGTTTAAAAAACATAAAGCCTTTTCAACTGGCAGTATCAAATACTTTCATTAACCAGAATTTTCTGAGGTCCAAGAGAGACTTTTCAATGTGTAAAGGATGTTTCCACTTGCTTAAACAGTTGTTCTATTTTTTAGAAGCATTATATCATCAGTTGGATTTGATGTAAAAATCTATATAAAGTAGGCTTTATATAACCTAGCGCTACAATTTTGTGTTGACCTTGCAATCACTAGAAAGAAAGTTTTAGTGATCTGCTTTACTATCATTAATTGCACGTTAAATGCTACTCAAGTTAGTTGCCTTTATTTTGCTAAAAGCAGCAGAGCACATTCCCTTGGCAAATATTTAAAATATAACACATTCACCACTACATTTGGAACAAGTATTTATACATCTTCAAATCATCAGGTACCCTCCCCACCACCTTTTATAGTTTTGTATTCATGCAGTCATAAACCACACAATAGCATCACATCAAAATCTGGATTACAGTAACTCAAATCCACATCATTGTGCCTGGATTCCATTATCACCACATAACAGACATCTTGTTTGCACCTCTGGATTTTGACTTAAGTAAAGGACAGCCACCACTTGTCTATTCTCAACCTATCAGTAAACCCTTCCTTACTCATTCACATGGCAATGATGCACTCAAAGACAATCGTGTACTTTCAACTATTTTTCCAGAGGTGTATGTGCTGGAGGACTTACTTCATAAACAACGGAATAAGCTTTTCTTGATGGCTCTGAAGGGAAAACAAAACAAAACGCCAAACCCTATCTGAAAGGGCCCATTATAACCACCTACCAGTGCAGAATTCATCTTTCAGCCAGTCAAGTTCTTTTACTTTAACTTCCCCTCCTGTGGGTGAAGAAAGATCACATCAGTCACAAATGGCCCTTCAGACAGTACCTAAGCAAAAGTAAGGAGTCAAAATCTGTACTGGAACAAGTGATGAAGATCTATTATGAGGACATATGAAACAAGTAAAGTTGAACATCAAATCATTTACTGTACAAAACCAGTTACCCACTCACATGAGAACAGGATGAACTTACGGGTCAGAAAGACAACCTATGTTCTCTTTTACATGTCTCACCTGCAAAATACTTCTCCTTTCCAGAGTTCTACCTCTGTCATTTACACTCTGTTTATGTGACCCTTGGCACCTGGATATCTGTGATCCTCCCAAGTACCTCAGTGAAATTCACACAATGTCTGTGTAGGAACTGCAGCTGGTGTTAAATGATGACCAGAAAAAGAGTTAGTATTTTGTTCTTCTCAAAAGGAAGCTGTCCCATTATGGACCACATATAGGTATCCTGCATCTTTCTTTTTAAATGAGTCACTTTTAACCAAGACAAAAATTTAATTTTACTTGTGAATATGCTAGGTAGTCAATGACTGTGCTGTTTAATCCCAAAGTAGTTCATATATAGGCAATTGCACAAACACTGACTGTATAGCACTTACTTCCCGGCTCCATCAGGTGTTTGTTTAATGCAACATTTTGCTCACACATGGCCAGAAGATCTTCACCAACATCTGGAAAAAAGTGACAAAGATATTCAAAATAAGACTATTTTGCATGGGCCGTGCATGCCCCTGACCTCTCAGACTAATACTCTGTTTCTCTCAAGCTGACGAGATTAAGGAAAATTCAGAGCAAGTCTATCCACTGATGATTGCTTCCCTAGTATCCTTCTTGCTTTTGTCTTTCAGTACTAAGCTCTGAGCCATCCTTGAAGAAAGAAGTCAGATCCCTATACTAGGATCTAGGCACACTATCTTGAGTTCACAGCAAAGTACCTTGCTTTTAAACTCTTGTGCTTAAAAGTAGTACTGCTTTTTCAATCTGTTGAGAAAGTTCTTGTTATTTTTCAATAAACAACACAACTTTATAAAAAATTATTAACTAAAACTGAACAGATGAGGATGAAAATGCCAGGATGAAAGCACTGCTTCATGAAGTTTCATGAAAATATTTAACTGAAAATAACTGCCTTACCTGTGCAATAAACTCTCTTGGCAACTGTTCCCATGATAATGCTTGTAATTCCAGTGCCACCTCCAAGCTCTAGCACTGAGCAACACCTGAATGTGTCCCGTATAAACAGAATGTAATCAGCAAGAAGAAAGGCTGCACGCCAGACCTGTGGATAAGAGAAGCAGTTAAAACTGAGTAAATTCTGAAGCACAATCCATGAACAGCAAGATACTACAAGGCAGAATACATACTTGTTTACCGACATCTTCTAAGGGGGTTGCCATAGTATGTTCTGTGAAAATGAAAGTAGAGCAGAAATAATTATCTCAAAATGTTGTTCAAATCAAGTTCCATAGTGGCAAATTTGAAAATCAAGTCATGCTTCCCTTTCAAATATAGAACTAAACACTATTCATTCTATATAATAATGCTAGATAATGCTGAAAACCCCACTCTAACTAGGGAGCACCGAGTTTCCCATGGTATACTATTGCCCAAATCACTTCTGGAGAAAAACAGTAAATTTTAAAAATATTTACAATATCACAGTATTATGTTTGTTTTATTATCTCCTTTCACTGAACAACTGCTGTTCCATTTCTAAAGAAAACCTATTTTTCTTTGGTTTTACACAAACATATTTATTCCATTTCTCCTTGACTGTAAGCCTGCTGTTTACCTATTTTAATAACATCTCTGCAAGTGCATTCTTGTTCTTCATCTTCAAAAGCATCTTCTTTCGCTTTCATCAGAATTACAGGATATACTCTATCCCTCAAAAGATCCTCCGCTTCTAAATCAGAGGCACTTCGAGGTCTTCTGACCACTTCCAAGTCTCCGTCATCGTCTAGCAGAGCTTCTACTCCTTCACTATTTAATTCTCTTTCTTTTTTTAGATTATTCCTGTCCTTGTCACACAGTTCATCTCCACTTCTGTACTGGTGTTCTCCTTCTGTTGTAGCTTCTCTCACATGTTTCTCAGATGCCGAATCTTCTGTGTTCCAAATAAGTTTGAAATATGACAGGAATACTGTAAGAACACAGAGGGGGGGAAAAAGTTAAACACTGGATAAGAACAGAATCTATGTGCAACTTCCACATGCATGAAATTTTGGTATGCATTTCACATCTTAAAAATCTAGAGGATAAAAAAAAAATCATACAGATAGCTTGACATACAGTTCAACTTGCTACAAAGAAATATTTCTGTTATTAAGTTCTATCAGTAGAAATAAATGAAGCACTTTCACAGACTACTGGCTGACTCAGCATCTACTCAAGTCACAATGCACACTTTCATCTGATTTAGTAACACTTAGTTTAGCAACTGGCAGAAGGGATGGTTTCTTACACCCTCCAAAAGACCTTCTGTTGAGACAAGCTCAAACCAAGTTGAAACAAGAATTAATACAAGTTAGACTTTGTTTCTTTTGGTTAAGATTTAATTCCTATCTTGTAAGAAACAAACATGTTCTAGTAAAAAGCAAGTAGATTTTTTTTCTATTGTTTTAAAAGTCTTTAGGAATTCAAGCAACTTCAAGCCTTGAAATCAGCTTAGTATGAGTACGAGAGAGCAGAAATAAGCTCACAGGAGATAGCTTGCTGAAGCTGGACATGCTGACAATTTTTTTTTTAATGTCTTCAAACTGAATCTTTGAAAAGATTAAATGAATAAGACCATTGTTCTCAATAAACCAATTAATTAAAAACCTTTTGCAACCATCATCTGGTGACATCAGCATCTATTAAAAATTTCAAGTTATCCAAACATGGACCTTGCGATTTTAATTATAGGAATCTGTATTGTCTGAATACAATACATGAGGAAGAACAAACATTTGTCCTTCCATCTACAGTCAATCTCAGCTCCTCAGCAGTGCTTACGCACTGTGCTTGACTGAACAGGCCAGTCACAGAACACAGAATCATGGAATTCGATTCACCTACTCTGGTACAAAATCAGTGTTTATAGACATCTTAGGCTGGATACTATTGTTCCAAAATCACACACAATGTGTTGAGACTTGAGAAAAAGATAGCCAAGAATACAACTAGTGAAAAAGGTCAATACCAGCAAGATTCTAAGAAGAATGTCTTAGAATTCTATTCATTCACACCAAAGGGGAAGAGATAAAGTGCTTGCCACCATTGCTTTCAGCAGTTTCACAATTTATGGAGTTCTCTTCCAGTTTCTTTAGAAAGCAAGATATTCAAAGTTGGTCTACTGTAACTTGAGATAAGTCCTTCTCTAGAGAGACATTTTCAGCTAGATCTAATAAAATCTTCATTGTCTATCCTAGTGTGAGATTTTTTTAAAGTCATCTACTGTTTGCCTGACAACCAGATTAAGCTGATTTGAATATTTAACAAATTAGAGGATGCCATCAACGAATGAAATGCTTTTGTTCTCCAAGTCCATTCTGATCCTCTGAATGTTCTACGGCGTTTCAAAAGGTGTAAGGTAAAACTGACCCCAAAGCAGCAGAGACTAAATCCCTGTGAGGTTCCCCAAAAACCAGCAAAGTGACAGTGGTAGATTGTCGTCGTATTTGTTAGAGTAAAAGCTGTCATACTATAATCCAATTCTTGTCTCAACAAATAAAGGAATTTCCCAGACCAAGTACATTCAGAGTAGGTAGCACATGCTGCCATTTCATTCTGTTGAAAGGTTCTTTGCATCAAGCGAATCACAGCAAACAAATGTTGAACAGCATGAAGACATACCACAGCATTAATTACCTGTTTTTGACCTGACCAGGGTCAAAACTATTATTCACTTCTTTGACAAGCCTACTTTTATCATTTTTTACATTGTCATATGCTAGAACAGCTGCAAAAGTTATTCTTTTTATGTCACAACTGGGTTTGAAAAAAACAATTAAAACTTCTGTCACAGCAGGAGCGGTACTTTTCTACAGAACATTTTATGAACAGCTTCAAGGTCAGTTTCCTGGACAACTTTATAGAAACCTACAAGCCAGCAATCAGTCACAGGCATTTGCCAATTCATTTCCACTACAGCCTTGACTCTTCAAATTATCTAAGTCAGTCAAAACCATTGCTATTCTGAGCTTTGTTGTTACCAATTTTAAAAAAAAAAAAAAAACCACAAATCAAAGCTGTTAGGCTCCTCTGGAATAGATGGTAAATCATCACAAAAGATTTTATAAAAATTCATGAATTAATTACTGATAATTTTTATTTTAAACTTAAGTTACATTATTTAAAACCCCTGGCTTCTCAACTTTTGTTTTTATGCAAGAAACATCCCAACTTTTTAACGTGATTCTCAAAGTGCTATATTGAGATTATAGATAACTGAACAAATATATAAATAAAATTAAACCTGCAAGCAAGTTAATTTGGTTACTTCTCAGAAAGTAATTTAAGATTTCTTTTTTAAGGTAGGCTGTCTACAAATTCTACATTAATAGTTTTCATTTCTGTGAAGAAATTTTATGAGGAGAATCTAGCTAGCCCTCTTCCTAAAGACTGAATAAGAAATGATTCTGCTTCTAACTGGAATAAAATATGTAATGACTAATACCAACCATTCAAAGGAGGATTCAGACATTACAAAGATATGAATACACTTAAAATACAGCTCCGTCAGTCTAAACATACATTACCTGGTTGTCCAACTGCATTCAATCGTACCATGAGATGCCTTTTGTTTGGACAGTGTAAGTGAACGTCAGAAAGTACAGTGTCTCTTTTAAATGTGGGGTTATCCATCTCCTCCTCTGTTACATCTACCATGATGTGCTGGTGAGAGGAACATCTACAGTACCCAATAGCCCCCTATGAAGTGCTGTCACAAAGTGATATGACACTCTTCTACTGACAGGCATCAGGTAACAGTTTTGCTCAGCAAGATAACCTCATGACATAGTTTCTGAGAAGACCTCAGGCAAGATGTGACCATGCAAGCTCCACCATGGTCCAATAAGACAGCAAGCTGCGCATCAGGATATTCAACCTAAAATCAAACACAGACACCTTTGAGTGACATCCTGACACCGGTTGAACATTGCTCCAGCAATATTTTAGAAGATAAAAATCAGATTACACTGTCCAATAAAATTGCAGTGCTACAATGCTCTCTTTTACAATGCTCCGAAGAACCATCAAATACATAATTGCTAGTAGCTCACTGGCAGACACTGCATATTTTAGGAAGAGCTACTGATTAGCTTGATTTAAACCACCCCCCCCCCAAAAAAAAAAAACCCAGATGTTATCATGAACGCACAGACTTACAATGCTAAGTCAAGGTTTTCAAAGGAACATAAGGCCTTGTGTGGACAACTTCACCATTTTATGGGGCCTTGTTCTTCATAGGAATCTCTGAATTTTCTCAGAAATGGACACAATTACAGAATGTATTATCATAGGTTAGTCCCCCAGATTTTGTAAAAGGAGTATCTGCCCTTCCTGGAGAAAATTCAGTTCCTTTTATATGCCTCCACTAATTGGGCAGTTAATGTCTCCTGTCTTTGGCGCTCTTTATTTTTCCCCAGAAAAAAATATAAACACCTGAAATCATCCTCATTACCTAATGTCCAAGGCTGGGTTGTCTCTCTGTCCTAAGGCAAAAGCAAATGAATTATCCCTTATGAACAGAAAAATAAAGAGGACGTTTATCTCCCTATGCTCTACAAAACTCTACATTTTGTGAAGGGTATGTGAAACACCGATGAACCGTAGATCTGAAACAAAATTTATGTTTTTAAAAACTGAGATGACAAGCTTAGATCGCACACACAAATCACCAAGCATTATATGAATGATTTAGCTAACAAAGACACCCAGGTCTCACCAGCTATGAGCGCCCCTAATACCCCTTATGTAAAAACTGTTGATGCCATTTCCGATGTTGCCATTAACATCTTGGAAGATTAAGCTAAATTTTCTATTATCTGCTTGTGCTAGAACAAGATCATAAATATATAGGCTTAAAATGCTTCAAGTTATACAGACAGCCTTCATAACTTTAATTATCAAGTTCTATTAACTTTTGCAAAACCTCATCCAGCCTCCAAACCTGCCCTTTGCCAGCAGAAATCTGTGCACAACCTACATCCACGCTTGATGCAAAGCAACAAAACGCAGTTCCTCCACCACCTGCGGAGGAGACAAGCCAAGGCAGCGCTATCAGGGAAACGCCGGGCGCCGTTTCGCGGTCAGGGCAGAGCCCGAAGCCCCGAGTTTCGGCCTGCCCGGCGCAGCGCCCGCAGCCAAAGCCTGTTCTTCCCGAGAAGCCACCGCCTCCTGCTCGGGCAGCGCCAGCGCAGCCCGGAGGCGGGTTTCCAAACACCGGCACGTTTCCAAAGGAAGCCGCCGCCGCCCCCCT
>NW_008824900.1:3336854-3348308 GCF_000699105.1 Pygoscelis adeliae | reverse complement strand
TCGCAAGGCCCGGGCCACGCATGCCTGCGCCCGGTCCCTGCCCCGCTCGCGGCTGTGAACCGCTGCTCGCTCGCTTGTTTCCCGGGGCAGAGCGTGAACAACGACCGTCCCCTTATGCTGCACATGGCGCCGTAGGGTTCACGCCCGCGCTCATCGAGGTTCTTCTTTATTTACCCAGCACTAAACCCTCGGTAGAAATCTATCTGGGGAGTCAGTAGAAGGAAACACCTGCAGCTAAGTTTAGTCTCGCCACTAAAGCATCCGCAGCAGTTGCCCAGAGTTTGAACCCACCTTTCTTACCCCCATTCTTATATTACTTGGTTTCAGCATTACGTACTCTGTCTCAGTTCATGCGTAATGCCATGCAAAACCTCCAAACGGCTTCAAAACAAAAACTGAAAAAAAAACCCCTATGGAGGCAAGCGGGCATTTCTTCCTCAGCCCAAATAATGTCAGAACTCTACTACCACCGTGAGATCAGGTGAAGCAATAGCAGTATCCGCTCGCTTATTCTGGGGATAGGGGGGGTTAGCTGCTTAATTCCACAGAGTTCTAGCTAGGTATCATGAACCAGGTAAAATAAACAGAAGACTGAGTTGGGTGTTGAGCAGGAACACCAAACCAGAGTGCTTTGGGAAACTTTACTAATAGAAGTTTATCTAACTTGCAGAGTTAGGCAACAGCTGACCAGCAGATCTCAGTACCTACATTTTGGATCTCAGTGCCTTAGGTAGTCGTTGCACAGCTGAGCTCACCTACAGCCCAGAGCTGGCTGCTGATCTGGCACCGAATGCGGGGCCGTGTAGCCCAGCCGGGCTGTCTGGAGGCTGCAGGTGGTGTGCAGGCACGCTACACCACAGCAGCTGGACTTGCTGCGGCTGACCACAGCTCTGCAATCCGGTCTCTGTGCAAAATCATGGACATAGGTACGCTCCAAACTCCCATCTGTATTCTAGTTAAGTTCCTCTGCAAGTCTGCAAGGGCTATTGAAGTTGTTCATATCTTTCAGCGAGAGGATCCAGTTCAAAAGTGGGCATTTACATATTGATTATGTTATATGAAACTAATGTCAGTTGCTACAGATGATCCTTGTATTTTTCTTGAGTGGGTGCTTGTGGGGAAGGAAGAATTAAAGAATTAATGATGGTAAAAAAACCTTGGAATGTAATGTATAGTCTGTATTTATTTCTAGATGTCTGTTTCTCATCATCTGCATGCTTCTGTAAAGGCTAAGAATTATTAAGAGAATTAAGTAATCTTGCCTTATTTTTACAATCTAGAGTGTTGAGTGGTAATGAAATGGAAAACACAGTGAGCCATTCAGATCTCTCATTGGAGTTTCTGTGGGGAATTCTACTGGATGAACATCTGACAAAAATGCTTTGGAGATTTGTTTTCCTTTTATCTGGCTCCTGTGAAAGAGCAAAATACTATTTTACTTCCTGTGGTGATACGCTGCCACATAAATTATTACTGCAGTCTCTCTCTGCTGGCATATTCCCCACTGCTATAAAGTGCTAACAACATGCAGACAAAGCAGATTATATTTGTCACAATGTCCTACCAGTCTGCAA
Organism: Pygoscelis adeliae; assembly: GCF_000699105.1. Lineage (NCBI taxonomy): Eukaryota > Metazoa > Chordata > Aves > Sphenisciformes > Spheniscidae > Pygoscelis > Pygoscelis adeliae. The sequence continues at coordinate 3,346,734 of NW_008824900.1, read as the reverse complement.
CAAGAGACACTTACTGGTATGCAGACTAAGTATTACTAGAGGAGTAGCTAAAAAGCTAGGTGATTCGCTACACTACACAGGATCTTTTAAACATGAGGGTACATTCTATGAGAAATGGAGCTGCTATCTTTTCTCTTCTAAAAAATGCAGTTACTTTGTTCCACATTTATATAATCATTAGGCAAAGCAGGAATATCTTGTGGCTGCAGAAGGTCTTACAAGGAGCCAGTGTGGCTGCAGACATTATAATGTGGGTGATAACTTAATGATAGTTGTTTAGGGACAATCTAGCTCTGGAGATGCAGTTTCTGTACTACACACAAGAGGGCTTTGGCAGCAAATTCCTGAGATCTACCTATTTTTGAAGACTTTAGGATGCACCTCAGTTACATTTCCTATCTTCCTCACAGCCATGTGAGCTAGGAATTTGCTTAAAGAAAGCAACCCAAGAGTATCCCTTAGTCACATCACACCAGGAATTAGGGGAGTTAAAAGAAATGACTGCTTCCCACATGATTTTTTCCCAATTCTTTCATGGCCCAAAGGATATTGCCAGGACAATTCCTTACAGAGTGCCTTCTAACACGCCAGCACTGCTGCAGGAGGCTCAGAGAAGAAGGAAACTATACAGACAACCCTGAAAAATACGTATCACAGGGAAAATCTAATTCCTTAGGAACAGATAAGAGAAGAGAGCTGTTTCTAAGAAGACAGGAATAACCAGATGAACTAATACACCACCATATATTTGATCTTGTACTGTGCAGTAGTATATCCCTGATAGCTCACGATACCTTTCCAGTATGCCCTGTACTGTCTCTTTGCTTGTCTTCTTTTCTTTCATTATATGTCTACCAGACAGAAGCACATTCTGTGATTTCATTAGGTCAGTAAAAACAAAAAATAAAACAAAAAACAAACTGAAGGCTGTCAGGAAGAAAAAATGTAATAGCCCTCATCATTTCAATCCTACTGTACTGGGGCTGTTGAAAGGAGATATGCTGAACTAGTTTTCACTTCATCTTGTTTACTGGTATGCTGGTATGCAAAGTACCTGAGACAAGTTCCTTAAGCCATCAAGCAGCACAGAGAAATGTCACGCAACACAGCGAATAAAAGGACTGTTGGACTAGATGATAAATCAGTGAAGAATTTTTCTCTGCTCTCCAAGCATGTATGGCACCTCAGTGTTGGTCACCAGGTTGAAAATTCCTAAATAACTGCTTGAAGTTGAAAAGTGCATGAGAGGAATAACTGAAAAATAATTAAAAAGGGCAACTGCAGCTGTCAGCCACATTTCCATTGGTCCGTCCCAGGGGAAGCTAAGAATCATACTGCCTCACCAGCAAGAAAACTGAATTACAAAGCACTAACGTTAGCAGCACAGAGCTAAAATCCACAGTGATTTCTTTTTCCTTAACTATTTTGTGGTTGTTTATCAGATACATTCACACTCTTTGACTATAGCATTTTTCTCCGTGGGCTTATTCAGAACAATAATTTGCATGCCTTTGACATCACCCCATCATGACTTCTCACGTCCAACACAAACTGATTTGCACAGAAATTTTTCTAAGAGAGGCATGTATGTAACGTCTCAGGTGATTCTTAGAACAATGTCAACCCAGTGACTATGATTGCAAACACCAAAAAAATCTTTCTTTAGTCAGCGGAAAAGGAGCAAAATTAAGGTAAATGAAAAGCCCTCCTTCATTCCCAAGCACATGAAATCCACAAAATACAAAAGCCACTCTGATTCTTCAGCAGCAATCAGGGATCATCAATTGTCTTTTAAATCAGTATCTCTGCACTAGATTACAGTGAAGAACTGCAGGGAAGTATTTTATATTTATGTGCTCTATACCAAATGCTCTCTTAAAATTTTAGCAAAGACTTTAACATTGATCAATGCTCCAGAAAGTAAGAGAAAGTTCCATCCATCCATTCTGCTCAGCACTACTTTTCATTACTTTTTCAAGCATGTCAGCCTAACAAGGCAGTGAATCGGCCTCAGGCATTTCTCAGCCTTAGACCTGTAGTGTATGAAAAAGAGGAAGGTAAAGACTTTAATTTACCTCATATACCAGACAGCTTTACAGAGGTTTAACTGCTTGTTTTAAATGATGAATTGGGCCAATTTCATCCATTGACTGAGTCCCAAGAAGTCTATGCTAGAGATAAACTGGGCCTATTCAAGACAGAGTAATAATTAGATAATACAGCAGTTTATTACAGGCTGTTCACATCACCATCAGGGATCATTTAATCTCAATTTAGATTCTCGTTAGACCTGCTCCTCTCTGCCATCCTATACTTCTCATCTCCCTCTCATTGCATCTCCTCTGTATTTGCTTGCGCGTACTATGGCAGACATCCTCTTTTGAGCTAGCTGGGCTAGCCTAAAAATGCTACTGTTCCTGTTGCTTAATGCAATCCACTATCTCATCTACTGGTATTAAGACTGTAAGAGTGTCTCGTAATCCCTTTGAAGCAAAGTCATACAGATGAGGTCACCTTTATCATCTGCTTCAGGTGGGCAGTATTTCACTTACTCTGTAACAAATCATAACTGTGCAATGGAAATGAGACACTTTTATTAAACTAAACACTTTAGCATCACCATTGACCTTGACACTATGAAAAGTTTTTGTATCACATCCACCTCATTAATTTCTTCCCTGACCTGTTTTAGAGGCAGGCTGTTAACCTAACCTTTGTTCACAGTTTGAGGATTCAGATCAGGCTATTCTCCAAGAGTCCTATAATTCTCATGCATATACTAAGCACTTGGGGCCTTAATATCTTAAAAAAATGCCTGGATAATTAATGTCTGGATAACACCCAAGAAGGAAGGTTTCAGTGTTGCTACATGTCTGTTCTTCCTCGCTACATATGCACCACTAGATCCTGTGGAAGAAGGAAGAGACTGCAGCCTTTCAGAGACCAAATGGACATGCTCAGCTGGGAATCACATAGGTTGGACAAACAGCAACTGAAAGATACACACAGGGAACTTCCCGCCCGGGTATGGATGGAGAACAGAGCCTGGCTGGGTGTCAGAGCTGATGGGGAGACACACTTGGGGACCTGGAAAAGGCTGTGCAAAGTGTTGCGATGCAGGAGACCACTTCAAGACTTCATGGCAAGGCAAAAGGAGAAGGCCCACCCTGTGAAAGTCTCAGTGGGCAAGATGGAAAATAAAAGTCCCATATCTTAACATGATTTCTTCATTTTAAAAGCTGCTTTACTCCTTTTTTTTTTTCTTGATAGGTCTTAGAGACCAAAGTTAATGCATCCTGCAAGTCAGGGTGCTGAGACACTAAGGGGGAATTTCTCTCAAGGTCTTTTTTTCCACATACTTCTTCAGCAGTCAAAAGTCTTTCTGTTCTGGGTGGATTGGTTCCTCCCTGTTTTTCCTGCACTGCCTTTGTGTTGTGCCCTCTTCTCCCTAGTCTTCCTGCACAGTATTTGTCCCTGTCCGGCCTGTCACTTTCAGTGTTTGAGCTTATCAGCATCTGTTCTACCTGCTCAATACACTCTTATTAGCTATATATCTTCTTCTGCTTGACACGTTACATAAATACTTGCTTGACTAAGATTAAGTAACACAAACTTCCTTTTTTACTTTGTGTTTCCTACAGCAATTTCCAGTAAATCAAATTATGCTTCTCAGAGTTTTATGCAGTTCTTTGTACGTAGCCATGTTAGAATTCAAACCAGTGCTCTGTAAATCAACTTCCAGAGTGCACAACTTTCAAGAGAAGAGAAATGAGACCAGCTGTTGCTTTTTACTTTCAATACTCATTTCTTTTTTGTCTGGCATCTTTCTTGTGTACCTGAGGGATGTGAGGCTGAGGCTACTTTTTTTGGTTACGTTTAAATACAATATTTGAGCTGGGATGAACCACAGTGAAACATAATGCCATTATCACTGGGGATTGTCAAGTGAATGACTTGGAGGCCTTATTACTAACGGAGAAAAGTGACACGTAAGAACAGCATTGATCTTTGGGTGTTTTACAGTGATGGAGATCAAGCCCGGAAGAAAATGTTAGGAAATCTTATATTCAATACAACAGCGATGAGATAATTTTCAAATGTCATTGGGTAGGACTAGAAGTAGAGTGCCTAAACCAGGAGCTTTTCTTTCACATACTTGAGCTAACACTTTGTACATTCAGAGCACTGGATTAACAGTCTCGCATACTTTACAGCTACCGGTTCCCTATTCAAAGAAAAACTAGATTAAAAAATAGAACTTTTTTTTTGGCTCTAGACAATAACTTTCAAAAGGATGAGATGTGACTAATCTCTTTATTGAGTGTTTTGTACTGCCTTTCAAGCAGAAAAGTATTTGGAAAATCTTAACTACAAAGCTTATCTGAACCAGCCTCTTGAGATCCTTCTTCAGTCCAGTTTTTGTTCATGGTATCACCAAGCATAAGGATGGATAATCAAAGTTTTCCCACACTCTATATTCTCACATAGTGAAAATAGGAAAACTTGGGACTTACAGTTTACCCCAGCCTAGGTTATCATGTGACGAAATACAGACACACACAAATACATTAAGAAAGAATGCCAAGGGAGCTTATTCAGCATGTTTTGAACCTTCCTTTGCTTATAGCTTGTGTGAAAGCTAAACCCTCTAAAGACGACAAAATACTAAGTTTTGGTACAGATAGTCAAAGCAGCTGCCTGAGACCCTATGGGGGACACCATAAGTTGGTAATGTTCTTAGCTGATCCAGTAGGGAGTTTACAGGACTTCCTGGCCTATTTTTCCTCTTTTGCACCAAAACACAATCCTATATTGTATTCAGCAGCAGTAATTTATTACACACCATAGTTTTGCCAGATAATCCTAAAGCCCAGCATGGCTCTGCCAGAACTTTGCCTATATCCAATGTACATGCCATAGTAACATCAATAGGATTTTTTCTTTGGGAAACCACTGTGATGTAAACTAACATGGCATAATACTAAAGAAGAAGGTTTTGAGCTGCATTCTGAGGCAGCATTTGATCAATGGCTGCAGATGCCTACAGTAGTCTTTTTTATTGTTTTTGTGACTCCAGTAGGAAGGTTTGATAAAACTGAGTAAGAAAGTTAGTTTCTGACAGTATATTAGATTTTGCCTAAGGATTAAAATTTTTCAGTAGAACCGCAACTTCTTTTAGTGGCATGACCTTGAACAGAGGATTACAGGAGCTATAGCTCCAGCAGATACATACAAGACAAACTTAAATTCTAGTTTGTTAAATATTTCGGTTGAACAGTTGCCCCAAGAATTTGCCAGTGCTCCTATACATATCAAATGGTAGCGCTTGCTGATGGTTACACGGCTTGCTGAAAATCCTCATGTAGGGGGGTCTATTTCTAATGGGGCAAGCAGCCACTGCACAAAGCATGTAACTTTCCAGCAGTTTCTCTCTCTGTACATGGTTAAACATTAGAACCTGAACTTTGTAAAGAAAAGCACATACTTGATTTGTGCCATTCAAAAATACTGCTTTTAATACGCCACAAATAGCCATCTCCTTTTCTGTATCAGAAAGTCGGATAATTATATTTCTTCATTTTTCCACAGCATGTTCTAGCAATCTTTATCTAAAAGCAATGACTTTATGAAAACGAGCCTTCCTAGGTGTCCTCGGCAGTGTATTTCCTGAGTGACCTTGGAGAAAAGCCACGCCTGTATCACAGTGGAACTAAACCTGAGCCTGAAACATTTATACTTAACATCATGAAAAAGATTATCGACCATCCAAATGAAAACACTAACCATGGATTCTTTACTATCCATGCAAGCATTACTGTGGAGACATTATTATTCTACCTACATTTAGAAATGGATGATGCTGTGTATGTGTAGACAGAAGATTCTTCCCTGGTAAATGGTCAGCGAAATGATAGATGCTACTACAGATTTTTTGTTGCTGTAATGTGCTAGAATAAAATTGCTAGAATTTGTTGCAGTAAGGTCACAGAATATGATCTAGCCAGCTGGCTCAAAAGGAGATATCCCTGCTACTATAACCCGAACAACTAGTTCTCCATCAAAACAATTTACAACACGACTTGAAAAAAAAAGCAGTTGGCTGTGATAACCGGTGCTGGGTACTTCAGGCATGTCCCTCCTGTAATTCCCCTTTTAATTCAATATGACATATCTACACTCCATGGGTTTCTTTGGCAGATCAGGTAATACTGAGTAAGGGTCAGGACATTTGATATATGCCTTGTATTCTCTCATCAGAGATAAATTGTGACTGGTCAGGCCTCCTTTAAATTGACTGCAGGTTGTGGCTGTTCAAAAAATGGACATGTACAACTTCATGATGAAAAGGTTAAATCTGAGAAGTAATGGTCAAACCTCAGATCAACCAGCCAAAAGCTAGTCATTTCAAAGGGCAGTGAATCTGATAATTGTAATATTGTACATTGCCTTTCTGCTTTTCTCTTTTGAACCACAGAGGAAGTAATTGTGGTAATCTTTTAAATAGCTTAAATTAACAATAAATTTCAGAATCCAATTAGCTTTACTGGAATGCTGCATGGTAAACTAGTTTTCTATTTAATTCTTCAGTCAATGAAAAAAAAGAACAGGAGAAAAAATGTGATATTTCCCCAGAAAAGATTGTGAATGACATCAGGTGTGTTGATAGTACTTGTTTCTGTGGCAGTGATTAATTACAGTCATTGGTGCACATTTATGGTGACTGGCATTTACTTTCCTGCAGTCGTATGAGTAAACATTGTGGGAAACCCTAACTTCCTCAATTTACATATAATTTACTTTTAGTAACTCAATCACCTCTTTCACAAATGAAAACAGAGCAGGGGAAATGAAATAAAATAAACATCTTGTAAGAGCCTCTTTTAAAAAGAAAGGTTTTGACGAACGTCTTAAAAAGTATACGTGCTTACCGAACTTACATGGATAGTTTACATAGTTTGAAAAGACAAACGCTGGACCTATGAGAGGAATTGCTCTTTTAAATCCAGACAGAAGTTAAGTCTAGACAGAAGGTGGACGTTTTGCTGGTAGCAGGCGTGTTTGTAATAGGATTAATGACATGCTGTTTCCTACTTTGAGTGCTGATATTCAGTAAACCATATAGAATGATTGACCACAAAGTGCCAAATCACTGTCTTTGGCTTTCGCTCACTTTCCAGTATTAACACAATTAGTATAGTACTTCCACAGCAACTTTACCTCAAGGATCTCATTTGGACTTAGCTCTCAAATCATTAAACGTAATGAGGCCTCTGCTGCACCAGTACAGTACAGGTTCAGAACAACTCAGAAGGAACTGTACTATAGATGCATTTTACCCAGTAAGAGTCCTGGGAAGCCACACTGGTGATTTCCAGAGCAGAATGCCCTCTGAATCCTTCAGCAGCCATGTAATCTTGCAAGCAGAAAGGATAGGGTAAAAGTTATGTACACAAGCTCTGCTCTGCTCAAGCTGGAAGACTGCTAATTTTGCTGCATTGCATCCTGTGGACTAATAATTGACTGCAACTTTGGGAGCATTTTCTGAATTATCTCTGATATTCTGAGCAACAGATTGATGTTAGCAGATCTAACTGACACCTAGACTATCTGTGCAAAGTGAGTTACTCCTTCTCCACAAAGATAAGACTAGATTAAAATTTTGAATCTTTTATGCTGAAAATTCTAGTTTATCTTTCAGAGTATTGTCTTCTTTTTCGAGACCTCAGTAAATTGGAAATTAAATCTCTGGAAAAGCTAATCTGTACTACTGGCTTTTTCCTTTCATCATGAACCCTTCCTAATGAATACATGAAGGTGTTTTGATGAACTCTACTTTTTTAGTTTTCTGACTTTGTAGGAATTAATTTTTCCTCAGCATGAGAATGAATGCCTAAGTAGATTATGCTGATGTGGGAATTAAACCTCCATGTAGAGTTGATTTATTCTTGACATAAACTTTTCTATCATCATGGTCTGGTTGCAAAAGGATCAGGGGTTAGCAGGCTCTAACTTTTGTTTACTGTAAAGTTAATCTAGACAGATTCTACAAGGACCTCCACACATCTTGATGGCTAAAACAAATTATTTAATAATATTTCTAAAAACAAGCATGTGTCCAGAACTTTGTGGGCCTCAAGACTAGGACGAGAACTCTCCAGGGCACAGATCATCACTGGTAGTAAGTATTTCATACAATACCTGATTAACAGCTTGGACCCAACTGGGTTAAATGTTCCTGCAGTTTTACACCCTTTGCTTTCCCTTGATTTTAACTGGAAGATGACAACAGCTGATCACTGCAGTGGCATGATGGTTTAGATATATGAATGCCTCTGGTTTAGCTTTATGAGAACAGAGCTGATAAAACATCTGCTCAATACATGGTGTTCATGGGGCTAAGTAAAACTTTCAAGTAAGCAAATATAGTTGGAAAAAACAGACAAGCTTGGCCTCCCAGTTAAGACTCACATGCCCCAAAGCTTGTTAATTTTTTCTTACTGCATCAGTTAGTCTAACAAAACATTTCACCTTGCTTCATAAACCTCATAGGGCTTCTATCACCCGACCATCACAATTACAACGAGGTAACAGCTGCTTAGTTTGTAGAACTACACAGGCACTTTCATATATTACAAATACAATTTGGAGATGTTAAGAGATAACAAAAACTCAGAATAATGCTATAGCTGCTTAAGTGTATTCCTGAATGGAAAGACTGTTATAATCCCAGCAATATACACCTTTCAGTACTTTTGCAGAGCAAAATGTGGTCTGTAGTGCTGGTGATTACTGTGTTTAAACAAACACTCTCTCTCAAGGAATATTTTCCTTTTGACTGATCCTACTGCTGAAACCCTACTGGTTCACGATAGCTTGTTGCCATGGATGGGTAATGATGTCACACATTCTGCCCTGTGTCCATGCCAGAAAATAAATGAGAATGATTTTTTTAATGACTAGGAGTTACTTAGCAATTCCCTGGAAGGCCTGAAGTGAATTACGAGTAAGAAAACAAGATGCCCTATTGACCCTACCTGCACTGTATCTTTATGCCAGTGAAGTGATGCAGTAAAACTCCATAGTAAATTCTCTGCAGATTTAAAAACAAGGTTGTGTTACTGCAATTTACCTTGTTATCCAACAGATTTCAGTGGGCTGAAGATCAGCAGGAGGCTAGGCGAAGTGTGGCTTAGGGGCTCACACTTGAACACGTATGCCCTTGGAAACTACATAACTGTTTGTCCTTCCGAAGTTTTTGGAAGAGAGTGTACTGCTTGTGTCCTTCCCTCCACTGGTGATACTTTGACAGGAAAACAATCCCAAGCAGGGTAGACATCACTGCCATCAGGCAGCAATTGCCACGCTACTGCCTTCTCTCACACCACCTTTCAAATTAGGTTAGATCTATCCTTCTGAGGTCGGCATCTGGAAGGCAAAGAACAAGAGGAAACCTCTTGTAAACACAGCCAAAACCAGAAAGGCTGTAAGAACACCAGCACTGTTACCTATCCCCAGACCTTGGCTTCTGCTCCCTCCTCTCCTCAAGGACAGTGGTGTTTGGAATAAGGAAGCTTTTGTCCTGAGGTGAGACCATCCGAGAGTTTCAAAGCCGCCTAAGCTATCAGGATAGCCCCCTCCCCGTAGTTTCTAACAGGTGTCCCTTTCTAGGAAGGCAGCCTTATCTTCAAGGGCTGCCCTATGCACGACTAAGCGCGCAGGGCTCAGCGGCCCCCTCCCCACAGACTCTCATCCACAGACCTTGGCGGAGAGAGCCAGGCCAGCCGTCGGGACTGACAGGCAGGGCGGGAGAGCAAACCGAGCGGGGCCGGGCCGGGACAGGAGCAGGGCCCGGTCGCGCCCCGGCTGAGCACTCCGGGGC
>NW_008824900.1:3334810-3336267 GCF_000699105.1 Pygoscelis adeliae | reverse complement strand
GGAGGGGCCTAGCAGGCGGTTGCTGTAGGTTCGCTCTGTGGCTTGTTCAGAAAAGCAGTCGGCTCCCCGTTCGGTGCTCTTTGCCCATCGGCGGTTCTTCGTCGAGTATCGCTTGTATTACTTGCCAAAGGAGACGCGGGGACAGCGAATTTTCTGCTACTGTAACCTGATTTTACATTAACTTTTAATTCAAACTAATTTAATAAACGTCAGCCGTTTGGAAGGAAAGAGATGTCCTTTCACCTGACTCGGGGAATTAAGGGGCGAAAGTTCTGGGTTAAAGCCATTAAAATGATAAATAATAATATAAAGAATATCAATATAAATACTATACAAGATACAGTTTACATACACAAATAATATAGGTAACATTGATATAAATGATATCAATATAAATATTATTCGTTTTGACATAAAATTAACTTAATCCCATACTAACTAAGGTAAGTGGCTAAAGACTCACCAGGTTCACCAAGTAATTGTGCGGCGTTTGATCTTGCTTGGTATTTCGCAGTTCTGGGTTTTAATGAAAGACCCATAAACCCTATGTGGATATTATAGGATTTTCCCCCTTTAGTTTAACTTGTATGCAGGCATATTAATTTAGTTTTGATTCCACCCTTAAAAACAAGGAGCAAATAATGTTCATCATAGGCAAGAAAGGTTGTTACTTCCAGTGGAGCAGGGAGAAGGAGCAGGTTGAAGGAATTCTCCCCTTTGCTGTACCCTGAGCCCCACTGAAATGGGCAGATGTTTCCCTCTTGACTTCAGTGGCCAGGCCCCACGGGAGCGGAAGGTGGCCCTGCTTTCCTTCCCCACCTAGGAATGACTGTTTTTAAAGCAGATGATATTATATGAATTATATGTACATGCGAAAAAAAAGAGGACATGTTGCAATAAGATATTATAGTGTACTTTATTCTCATTGTTTTTTCCTTTCTCTATCAGTGAGGAGCGAATGTTACCCTTTGATAAACCCCTTCTGGCATGAGAATGCAAACATCACTGATTCACACAGACAGCTTTTGTGTGAGTAACTTGTCTATTATTTCTCTACTTCCATCCACCCTTCTCTCCCTCCTTGGCCACTTACAAGGTCCCATTTCTGATTCAGAGGGGGAGCTCTTTGAGATAGTGTTTTGACTCTGCTTCTGTACAGTATCTGTCACTGCATGTGGTCTTTAAGTGGGATTGCTGTTGAAATAACCATCTATTTGATGTCAAGTTCAGCTAATTTCTTCCACAGAAGCAAGGTATTTCTGCCTGGAATGGCTCAGGAAGGTACACAATTGTTAAAAGGCAAAAGTGTTCAAAATCCCCTCAAAAGAGTTTAATCACTGAAAATGCTTAAGCACACATTTAACATATGGGCTTGCTTTTTTTTTATTTTGTATTTACTTACCTCTCCTCTAACTCTGGCTGTTTTCCCCTTGCGAGCAGAATATATGCATTTGTCC
>NW_008824900.1:3333757-3334786 GCF_000699105.1 Pygoscelis adeliae | reverse complement strand
TTTCCCTCAAACCCAGATATTTCCCTGAGCAATCCTTCAGAGAGGCTTAGAGTGTCTTTAGCCTCTCGGACCAGCATCTCATGATACAGCTAGAAGTGCAGCAAACTGGGCGAAGTAAGCCTACGAGGTACTGACGCTAATGTAGCTGTGTTGCAACAGTAACTGTAAAGTTAAAGTAGGAATAAGATCCCAGGGGGCTACTGAAACAGCCATGCAAACATATTGACAGGTTGCAGACTAACAGCACAGATTGTCTCGCTGTGCTTTCAAATTGAAAGATGCCATTTCTTTAATCTTCCTTGCTTAAGACAGAGGGCCTTAGCTGCTTGATGTTGCTGAAGACTGTGAGGATCAGTGAAAATAATTGTCTGCTGGATCACTTAAGCCTTTGAAAGTTCGAAGTTAATTGAACCTGACCAGACTGATCACATTTTAAGTGTGGGCACCTCAACTATTAAGTTGGGATAGCCTAAAATTTCAGGATAAAATTATTAACATTTCAAAAGTTGTGTTCCTATTTGCAAAAGATATATCTGTAATTTTTCTCAGGCGAAGAGATTTTAGATTACAGCTTTTCAATGAAAGCAAACAGTTGCAAAATTAGAAAGCAGATCATTTCTCTTGAATCTTAGCTTTGCACCCCAAACTGGTGCGGGGTCCCGTCTACACTGCAGAGCTGGGGCTAGTGTATGATTAAGCCTCTGACAATCCTGATTTTTTGTTAGTGACATGAACATCACAGCCAGTGATTGATTTCCTGTTACAAGTCACTTTTTAGTGCTCTCCTTTATTCCTGAGCCACCCAGAGATGATCAGTTAATGGATGTGGTTTCTACTTATATATGGCTGGAAGAAAATGTTTTTCTTGTTATAAAACCACGACTGGAGTGTGCAGCTGCCCATGCACAACTGCTTAAATTATTCTCCCCAGAGTATTTTTATTTTTTCCTTTTTAGACATCACTGTAGCTGGAACCATGAGGCTGCAAACATGTTAGTGCTTCCTGCAGGGAAGTTGGTGCTTCCTGTA
>NW_008824900.1:3327888-3333737 GCF_000699105.1 Pygoscelis adeliae | reverse complement strand
GTAGGGAAACAGTCTTTGCAGTAGGGGCAGTTACTGATACGTCAGTTCTTATAATGTAACAGCTGCCTTGGTTTCTTCCTCAACAAAATTAGTTTAATAATACAGTTAAACTAGACTAGATTTCCTTACAGCATGTGGACCCTGTAACAGTGTGCTGGTTTTGGCTGGGATAGAGTTAATTTTCTTCACAGTAGCAAGTATGGGGCTGTGTTTTGGATTTGTGCTGGAAACAGTGTTGATAACACAGGGATGTTTTTGTTACTGCTGAGCAGTGCTGACACAGAGTCAAGGCCTTCTCTGCCTCTCACCCCACCCCACCAGCCAGCAGGCTGGGGGGGCACAAGAAGCTGGGAGGGGACACAGCCGGGACAGCTGACCCCAACTGACCAAAGGGATCTCCCACACCATATGGTGTCATGCTCAGCATATAAAGCCGGGGGAAGAAGAAGGAAAGGGGGGACATTCGGAGTGATGGCGCTTGTCTTCCCAAGTCACCGTTACACGTGATGGAGCCCTGCTTTCCTGGAGATGGCTGAACACCTGCCTGCCGAGGGGAAGCAGTGAATGAATTCCTTGTTTTGCTTTGCTTGTGTGCGCGGCTTTTGCTTTCCCTATTAAACTGTCTTTATCTCAACCCGCGAGTTTTCTCACTTTTACTCTTCCAATTCTCTCCCCCATCCCACCGGTGGGGAGCGAGCGAGTGACTGTGTGGTGCTTAGTTGCCGGCTGGGGTTAAACCACAACAAACAGTCACTAGCCAGCTGCTTTCACACTTCTCCCCACTCTTTATGGGCCTGCTTCATTTTTACTGAGTTACATGTTTATACTCCTGCTCCTAATCCCAGAATGCCTTATTCTTTGGCTGCCATTACATTTTTCCTGGTGGATTTACAGTTCTTCACAATTTTTCTTTTTGATTTTAAGTTATCAGAAGGAAACAGCTAGGGCTGGAATACCTGGCAAGAGCCAGTTCAGAGGCCAAGTGAAATAGGACCCAAATGAGGTACACAGAAATTCTAACTTAATTGATATGGTAGGTGTATACCTAAATGGATCTGCTTTGCTTCTGAGCAACAGCGCAGTGGTCCTTCAAAGAGGTTTTGTGACCAGTTGCTTTGGTACTTACAGTAGATATTACAATAAATATATTCAGAAATCTGAGATAACTTTAGCATCACTGCAGCTGAGACCTAGTGAGTGACAACTTCTGATGAATGTTCTCATTTTCAAATTCATTGGTGCTGTAGGAATAGAATGTGAACCACAGTGCATCACGTTTATCATTCTACCCATTCCTGGTATTGAAGGTTTTTGTCAGTGCCCACCTGTAGCAAGTCTAGCATCATTTTATTTCTACTGTCTGCAATTTGTCTACCAGTTTAGCTCAGAGCTAAAGAGCATGAGAAGAGCACAAAGCCAAAACCTGTAACACAAAGTCCAGAGCTTAGCTAATTATCCTGGAGTACCCTAACCCTGTGAGTTCTCATCCACCATCATCTTTTCTCTACTGAACAGGAGGGAATCCAGGCCTTCGTGTCCCTGGGGTTCAAGCCCAGAAGTCTCACATTTAGCCACAGACAGCAGTTCTTTTCTGTTGCTCGTTGTTTCTCTAAGTTGGTTCCTTCATTCCTTCCTTGCAAGCAGGTCAGGCTTTCTCAGTGCACTGTTTCTTCCTGGCTTTGCCAAGTCTTTCCAGAGCAACCCCACTGGTTGTAGCTACTGCCAGCATTCTGTTTCAGCTAGAGGCTTTTGTCGTTCTAACTGGCTATTTAGTTACTGCTGGGGAAGATAAACAGGTCCTTAATTAAGCTCTTCTGAGCTGCTGCCATTTGGAGTCTTTCTGATGAGGTGACTGTTACAGATTCCTAGAGACTATTTGCTATTATAAGCTGTGCAAACAAATCCAAAGTTAGTTTGAAACAATTAAGCTCCAGCATGTTAACAGGAGGTGATTAACAAAACTGCTAGATCTGCAGTTGGTCACTTTTGACACCATTCAATTTTTCTAGTTCATTCCACAAATTTCTGTTACAAACAACTCATCAACAACTGTGTTGGGTGACAATTTAGAAATGTCTGCCAAATTCACAGATCTGGACACGCACTGCAGATGTCATTCTTACAGATGTTTGGTCAGACCTCTAGTAAAACAGCTTTGGCTACCTGATGTAAAACTTCCTTAACTCAGACCAAGCAATTAAAGTATTTTTTTCTAGAAAAAACGAGTGTTTTTTAAATCTTCATCAGTTTGTTTCAGTATTGATTAAACTATTGGATCTTTCATGTTGGACTGACAGGGAACTCAGGCGTTCAGAAATAGATGTGGGAAACTGAATTCTGTTTTACAGGAAAGTGCGCATACTTCTTGTGCAAAATGCTTTAGGTTGGGTTTTTTTTTCAATACTAGATTAATTTCATCAAAATGAAGACAGTTATAGGTATAATACGTAGTGCATAAATATGTATTTCAACACAAGCTAAAAACACTAAAATGACTGCAAATCAGTGTTTTAACTACTTTCGCAGATGATTATTGAAGACAGAAAGACAGTAAAGATGTTGTAAGTCATGTCCTTCTATAAACTAATTCTGTCCCTCTAATCAAGGAATATAATGGTATAATATCGTATGCAGACGGCATGAATTCAGATTTGTGAGTGGTTTCCATGGCAGCACTTTAGAATAAGTTTCCCAGACAGTTGCAGATTTCATAGAAGAAGGACAAACGGGTATTAGGTATTGAACTAGAACACTGGAGGTGATATAAGTGCTGTTTAACCAAATACAGTCCATTAAATATTTGATTTTTAAAAAGCTGCAGATGATTTATGAGAAATGTGATCCCAGCTGTGTGTAGGAAAAGTAAGGCTCTGTCACAGTGGGATTTGTGGGTTTCAGCTGAAATATCCCTAAAACCTGTATTTTCATTGAAGAGGGCATAAAAATTAGAATTATTCTGATGTTACATGCAACTGTCACAGATAGAAATGTAATCTATGACATTCCCCTGGAGAATACCCCTGTATGGATTTGTTTTCCTTTGCTTCAAAAGAAAAGGTTACATTCAGAGCCTTACCTTCTTCACCCGCACTTGTCCTGGCTAAGGTTACAGTCCTAGCTGCAGTAGCTGAAATCACACCATGAAAAGGAAAGTCAAAGAAACAGTAACTGTTGGTGCTACTGTCCTGAGGTATAGTTTGTTAGCAGCAACTTTGACACCTGGAAAATCACAAAGCACAGGCCCGGTAAGGACCTTGTTTATGTTTCTTCCCTCCCCTCCCAGCAAAGCCAGGTCTGAGGACAGAGTTGCACCATTCTTACATTCTTAGTTTTAAAGTGTTAACTGCATCAGATTTTGTCCCCCCAAGGCTTCTTCACCTCTTACTTGCAAGACCAAATCTAAGAGGACACATGGATGTCAAAATGGTGGGGAATCAAAATCAGGCCTGATACCTGCAGGAAGCACAAACAGGGCAGAAGACTGGCCTGTTCCTGCTGCCTCTCTAGAATATGAGGACTAAATTGTGTGCCAATTCTCTGTTCTGTCACATCATGTCACATCACATCCCTGACAACCACTTCTAACTGTATAAAACTCCTGAATTAAGTTCCATTCCTATTTCTCCTCTTGGTATTCAAGTAAGATTTACCAGCAGTTTTGACATGCTGGTTTATACACAGTAAGCTGAAGATTAATTTGACTGTTAGCGTCTGAGAATTGCTATAGGTTTGGGTTTCTTAGCCAGAAACAGCAGCCATGGCCAGTTTTGCTGAAGGAAAGCCCACGGAGTATCCTCCGATTTAGTAGCAAAGAGAGGAAGTGTTCCCTTCAATGCAGAATGCTGAATTCGTGCTTTCTGAGCATCACCTTATCCTGATGTGGGCATATGTGGGACTAAATATGAGAATATAACACCAGCATAAATAAAAGGAAATGAAAGAACAATAGGGTCACCTCCTAAAGCTTTGTCATTTGCTGCATTTTTCCTTGTGAGCATGTTCCGTACTGCACAAAACAAATAATTATGTCTTGAAACCACATTCCACTCATGCCTTGATCCCATGCAGGCTGTTCCTAATCTTCCAAGGTTCTAGAACTGAACAGAGATGTCTACACAATTGTGTCTTATCTTTACAATGATATTGAAGAAGATAAGCTGGATCCTTAGCCAGTGGCACATGGAGTACTTCCGCTTCAGTGGGCAGTTACAGTGACTTAAAAAAATTGATCATCTGATCATACACAAACTGTGATCTCTTAACTGACTCCTTTTCCTACCAGGTAATGGTGTATTGTTGTTCCTCTGTGAAATTAAATGAGACACTGAAGCCCAGAGCCCTTCAGAAAATGGATTTTAAGTTTTTTTCTCTCAGTGACTCAGCACTTCACTCTGGTATGAAATAAATGGATACTGGAAGCTGGAGTTACTTTTTTTTGGTGGTTATTCTAGAAAAGGTTGGGTTGAATGTTGTGGATAGATTGCATGAGAGGGAACAATGACACAAAGATGGTTTATGATGGAAAAAACAGCGTGATATGAAAAAATACATAGCAACCCTCTGTTTACACAGCTATTAAAATGTTATAGGGATCAATAAAGACTAATGTAAAACATTTAGCATGGGAGGAAGCAACCAGGATAGGTTAATATCCTTAGTGAAGCTGCTGTAGAAAACAATGATGGACACAGAATCAGAGCTGGATGAGAAAATTTACTTCTAGTTGATGGTCAGCTGCAACAAAGGAAAAGGACAACAATTTGCTAGATCAGTTCAGCAGAGGACATGTGACAGAAAAGAAAGCATTTAACCAAAGCATCTGCTGGATCTCACCACCCAAACAGAACAATGCCATGCACTGTGATCTGTATGATCCAGATAACCAGGGCTACTTTTTATTAAGGTCATCAGTGACTACCTGATATGCAATGCATCACCTGTTATCCAGCTAGGCTTAATATCTGAGAACAGTTTAATTGCTTAAATATATCCGTGTAGACATATCCTTTATATTTGTGGTCTCTGTTTGAAACACAAGCTGTGATCCTGTGAAGGGCTTGCTCTGTATGTTACCTTTTTCTCCATACCATATATTTGTCCTGCCAACTTAAACTGAAAAAACAAAGAGATTGTCCAACTCCTTGTTTGTGCAGCACAGAATAAGGCTTTGATCCTGATCAGGGGCTCTGCACTCAATAATTACTAGTACATCCAATGACATCATAATAAAATATTGAAATATTAACTTTCTTAATTTTTCTTCAGACATGCATGGAACTTTTGTCATCCTGATGCCCCTCAGCCTGATATTGATGATTTTTGGAGGAATGACTGGATTCATCAGTATTCTCGCCAGGGCCTACCTGCTGCTTCTAATGACGGGACTACTTTTTCTTTTTGGAGGTACTATATCAAACTCCTGGCTTAACCGTTTTAAATAATAAGAGATTATATCTGGGAAACACCACTTTGTCTTCCAGGGGAAAAAAGCTAAGCAAGAGTTTGCTTTCAGAATAATGCTGGTGTTCATTCACTTGGTGTCTGCTCAGCTCCTGACAGGATTCTGGAATAGAAAGCTGCCACTTAGAGTCAGGAAAGGCAAATAATCACACACAACCATACATCCTGTGGAGTGAGACACACTTTGAACACAATGTGTTTGCTGTGCCCATTAACACGAAAGATTTAATACCTTCTCAGCACAGTGCTCAAATTCTTTACAGACAGGGTAATGGAGTAATGGAGAAGTGACTTTGGAATTAGTAAAAGCATAGGGTTTGATAGCCTTGCACAGATCTTACAACTATTAAGAAAACTGACATTTTTTCAAAGGCATTTGCATGTTCCTG
>NW_008824900.1:3282190-3327847 GCF_000699105.1 Pygoscelis adeliae | reverse complement strand
GTGATGTCCCCAAACTGTGGGTCACAAAAGGAAACCCCAAAGAGTTATTTTAGTTGGAGTGTAACATTTCAATTTGAAGCTAGTAACATTCTTTTACATTTTGTTTTTTATTATTTTTGCTGTAACCAAAACCTCTGTGTTTTAGAAAGTAATTTATGAGTTAAAACTAAAAACATTCTGTCAAAGTAGGAAAACTGGGTTTAAATCCATCTCTATTTTCTTCTCCAAATAGATTTTCAGTATTGTTTCACAATGTAACTTGAAACAGAAATTTTCCCCAACAGAAAAGGGGATCCTCAGTGTTGGCCCTCATCACCTGATCATACAGTCCTGTTTCTAAGAAGAGAATGGTAGGAGATTGCTGGAAGCAAATGCTGCTGTCTCAAAGTCTCGACTGACCTTTTTAGTCTGAAATGCTCTTAAAAAGACCAACCATCCCCCTTCATGCTTTTCTTCTGAAAAAAAAAAAAAAGTAACTTCGATTTCCTTAGAACATCAGAAAGCTGTATTCGCTAAAAAGGCTTAGGCTATTTGAAAACTACTCCAAATAGTAAGTGAAAGATGAAAAGCTGTGAAGTGCAAAGCATGATTATCCTGCTGAGGAGTGGAGTACTGTGCCTTTCTAAGACACTTAGGGTTGCAAAGAGAGAAAGGAAACACAAAGACAGGGTTAGGAGAGGGGTGCTTGGATACGTTCTGAAGATGCAACTAGTGCTGTTTCCCGGGACAGCACGAACAGACTGCAGGGTGGCCTTTGGTGTGAGACCAGACCCTCCTGCTGCTCAGGCAGTATTGTTCAGCTGTTTCAGCTGCACTGAGGCTTGATGCATGTAACGGGCGTGCACAGTTTTATAGGATATTCCAGTTCACAAAGTTTGGTATTGATATTTCTGTCTGAGCTGAAAGACATGTTTTATGATGCAATTCCAGAAACCTGAGTTTTTTTGAAAATACCAGAACTGATATGTTCCAGATCCCAGGATATGCTACATGCTTCCCAGTTTTTTTTGAAATGCGGCCACATTTAAGGGGGATCACAGAACTCAGCGTACCTTGTTGAAAATGTCAACAAAACACTCATTTCCATTTCTGCTGACAAAAGGTATAGAGATGTGATTTTTTTCCCCCTTGCAGAGGACTAGAATAAGGTACAGGCATCATAGCATGGTTAAAATCAGGAATATGAGTATGAATTTTGACTGTTGGATAACCCGATACACTTCTGTCTTGGTTTGTCTTTACTCAAACTTGTCTTTCTGGCAAAAATGCAGATTCATCTAGACTTACACTGTGATTTAACAGAAAGCCAGACCAAAAATTTTTCTCCCTCAGAATCAGATAAGACACTATCTTGTCCTACAAGTGTTCCAGTACCTACTTTCCCTGGGCTACAGTCCTTTAATCCAGGGCCTTTCTGTTGCATCTTTCCTGCCACTGATCCAGTAAAGTCATAAGTTAGTGTATGTCCTTTGAGTGACATAGATGCCAGGCCCAGGATGTAGCATGCACTTGTGCTAGATGTGCCATTCCTTAAGTTTGCTAGCTTCTGTACAGTCCTTTATTTCTGAAAACATCTGACTTCTTGTTTGAGTGCCTTTATTAATTTATTTTTAGTCTGCTCCAAGGGTGTCTTTGGCTCAATTATTTGGAAGTGATGAATAGTCGTGACTCCACAACACTTGTTGGAGGTGACAGTAAAGACCAACACATTTACATTGAACGCTCAAAACTTATGATACTCAAAATTAGAAACCAGCCTAAATTCAGGTCACTGACCTGAAATTCAAGAATCTCTGTCTCCATGGGCTTTCTTGCATAGAGGTAGACAACTGTACGTGGTGCACAGCAGTGAGAAATCAGGATGCATTATAATACAGTATTGAAAACAGAGATGTACATGCATTAGATATCTGTAAAAGACCTGACTAGGTTTTTGTTGTGGGAGGCTTGCTGTTATACATTTTGATTCAGTATTTAACAGTGAGAACACATTAAACCCAATGGACAGAAATAACCCTCCCTTTACTTCTCTCTCACTCTTCCCCAAAAAACAGCCTCAACTAGATTTCAAAGGTAAACAGAGGCTAACTGGCAATTTGGCCTGGATAGATAGGAAGGAGTGGCAAAGAAGCCCTAAGAGATATCAAATTAATTATTTTTAATTTCTGCAGTGGATGCTAACTAGCTGAATATGTTTTTCTTTCCCAGCTCTTGTTACACTTACTGGGATCAGTGTCTATATTGCATATTCAGCTGCTGCCTTCGAAGAAGCTGTCTGCCTCCTGAGGAGTAAGGATCTCCTGGTAGAAATTGACATCAGGTTTGGCTGGTCACTGGCACTAGTCTGGATCTCCTTTGTCGCAGAAGTGCTCACCGGCGCTGTGTTTCTCCTGGCAGCAAGAGTTGTGGGTCTGAAACAGCGACGTGAACAGGCGTTATGAACAACAGGTATCAGTGCAACAACAGAACCCCGCAGAGCCTAGAAGTGTGGATTGCTTGGTCCATCTGCTCACTAGGGGTAATAAAAGTGGCAAGGCTGTGACTGAGTATCTTGCCAGCTGCCATAAACCTTTCTCACAGTTAGCTATAAAACACAAAGATAAATCAGTAAAACATTTCAAGTGTTGTCAATAAGGAAACCCTTGTGACTTTAGAAGAAAGTACATTGCAGTGTTAGTGTTTCCAAAATAATTTCACCTGGCAGATCATAAGACATCTCCATTCATTGCTTAGAACAAGACAGATTTCTTGCTTTCTTTTCTTTTTTCTGCTGTCCCAGCAAAGTGCCTCAGAGTACCTTGCAGGCCAGTCTGCACGGTCTGCTTAGCTTTTGGTGTGCCCTCTGAGACTCCTAATAAGTATGCTTAGGATTCCAGTCATGTTGGCAGCCTGTATCAGCAGAGCTGCTCTGAGATGGCTGCTTTGTGGTAGGTAGTGCGGTATTTGGAGGACCATAGAGACATATGATGTCTACACACCTGAACCCAGGGAGAGTGTGAGGTGTAAATATCCTCAGTTAATATTGCATACTTAACGTGGTTTTGTTGCACAAAGTAAAATTGAAAGTAAAGATCCAGAATAGGAAGAACTTCAGAATATTTGAAGAACTCCAGTGGTAATCCCCAGCACTAGGGCATGGCTAGGACATCTAGTAAGGTAATACTAATCTTTACTCTGATGTACACCTTCCGTATTTATAGGATCTTTCTTTTCCCTCATGTATCCCCAAAGAGGCCCTCCTCTCTCCTGTACCACAATCACACTATTTCTTTGTGACAACACACAAAAATGGGATGATTTGAGAAACCAGAGAACCGCAGAAGCCTAATCCGTGTCAGCTATGTGTAATGTCTAAGGAGAGACACAGCATCATGTTCTCTTTCCTAAAATCATTACTTGTAGGGTGAAAACAAATGAGTCATTTTATGAAAATGAGCTTTGGTGCTGTGATAAAATGAAAGGATATAAGGCCTAGATACTGTGAATAACTTGATATTAGTTATCTGGCACACGGTAGTGACTATGATGATGAAGTCCTGAAGTGCAGCACAATGGTGAGTGTTCTCACATTTGTCTATCAACAGTGTAACAAGAGAAAGCTACAGCTGCTTTTCCAGATGTTTTAACTAACTACTGTAGCCAGCCCCAATCTATCAGATGCTGAGGCTACATACTTATCTTTTCCAGCTTATTACTAGCTGCTTTTTTAATTCTGTAATGCAGAAGATTTATCTGATGCATTTCCCAGTTTTTACTTATCAATTTTGATGATGTTTCCTTTCCATGAGGTCAGTAACACGCTTTGTGCTAGAATATGTTTAACTTGTGCTGAAAACTGCTGAGTAAAACTGAACAGACAGGGTACCCGAGTTTCATCTTAGGTGCCAAGCAATCTAGTTTTTCTTTATTAATTTTTCATCTAGGTAATAGTGTTTAAGAGAAAATTTACTCCAGTGCCCACTGAAGTTAATGAAGAAATTTTCCCCAACTGCTGTGGCTTGGGATAAAGACTTGAATTTGTTAACAGCTCCACTAAATTTCTGTTAGATCATGTGTTTCTGGAGGACTGCAGCATATTACAGTTCAAGACTGTGACTCAGGAGCTGTGTCAGCAAGGCACACTGTGTCATTGGGCAAGTCCCTCGTACTTCCTCTAGTAGTGCAAAGGGCATCATTTACCTACCTCTGTTAAATATCAGAACAATTTTATCATTGTGTCTTGTGTTAAAGACTGCACATTTCTTCTTACTGAGCTCAGCTCTGATCTTAGTCCCACAGTACCAATTACTTTACAAAAAATAGCGTCAGGGAGCTTCCAAGAGGTTACAGTCTTTGGACATATAAGGAAACATTATTACTACCATGCTGTGAATGGAGAACTGAGGCAGAAAAACTGCCCAAGGTCGTATGAAACCAGAGTTTCTGAATCCCAGTCTAAGACCTTAGTCGGCAGACCTTGCTTGTTATCAGAATGAAATAAGGCTAGAAATCCTGAATAGACTGAGCAGGAGAAATTCTGTGAATAGCCAGTACAATTTTGTAATTCTCACTTGCTCCCACATTGGTTTTCACATATTTTCCATGTTGCCTTATGTTGGGACTGTGTAATTGAGTCATTTTACAAGTTAAAGCATACCAAATCAGCTCTATAAGAAAGACAGGAAAAAAATTCTTTGTAGCCAAAATTCCATATGCTTAAGTGAATTACGTAAAATGTAATATTTCTATGTTTTGGTGCTGGTGAAACTATTTATAATACAATTTGTATGATGTTACTCAGACATTACTGTAAGGTGTAATAGTAAAATACCATCTGAGTTATTTTTTGAGTATTTATTACAGATGTTATTTTACAGTGGTTTTGAATGATGTAAAATTAAATAAAATGACATCTCAGAGCTGGGAATTATTTACAAAGACATGGAAGAACTAAGATATATATTTTTCTTTAACTTTCTCTGCAGATCTATTCTACAGTTTATATGATGCTTTTGAAGTGCCTGTGTCACATGTGGTAGGTATTTATAAGATATTTACGCAGCTATGATAGAAAATACTCAAGCGATCAACCCTAATTAGAAAGCCAATTAATCTGTTATTGAATTAGAGCAGTTCTCATTTCCATGGCTTTCCTAAATTTCTCCTTCTGGCTTCCTGCAATATCTGGCACAATGGTAATAAGGAGCATCTTCTGCTCCTGTAAATTTGTGTAACCCCTGAATTTCTCTGAAATTCCTTCTGAATACAAAGAAAAAAAGATGGTTTGGGATAGTCAAATAAGCCTTGAACATTTTGAGGAATTATGCTAGAAAGGACTGGAAAGGACTTTATGTAATTTGATACAAGTGACCTTACCAGCTTCTTCCTCTTACTGAAACTAATGTTTATTTAATACCCAGTTCTTTGCTGTATTTTCCCCAAAATGCATTACTGAGATGAGGACACTGACTGTTCCCGTTGCTTTCTGGTGAATTGCAAACTCATAGGTAATTGGCCACAATTAAAGTGAAGAAAAACAGACGTACTGAGCAGAGCAGTACTGTTTGAGCGGGTAGAGTGCACAGAGCTACTGGCCAATACTAGTCACTAATTTAAAGGCTTCCTCCAGGGATGGCAGAGAAGGATAGGGGAGGTCAAAGGAATCCTCGAGGGTGAAAAAAATGCAGATATACAAGATATTTAGAGACGATGCTGGTGAATATAACGTAGACATGAAACCACAAGGATTCAGTCTGGGTCTGTGCTGTTCCTGAGCTGGCTCCTGCAGAGCAGCTTGGATGTCTCCGTATACCCGCCTCTGATGACCAAGGGGACATTATTGGTTCAGGCACAGCTTCAGTTAAAGTAGCTCCATGCATTTGTTGATCACTGATCCAAAGCCAATAGACCTGACTGACTCTATGCAGACATGTGTAATTCATAATTTCCTCCTTCCAAATTTGAAAGGATGGCAGGTTGGAGACCAAACAGGACATGCTTTGTCCATGCCTAGTTGGTCAGCAGAGGGAGAGAGCCAGAATCTGCCCAGAACCTCTCCACTAAGGTGACCACAGCAAGGCCTGCCCACTGAAGCTGTTAAGGGAAACTGGAAACTGGCCCATGAGATAGATCCAAAAGACTTAGATTTTCCCAAGCTTGACTGACACCAAGTAATCTTGGTCTCCAATTTTATCACTTGTTTTGCATTGTTTTGCAAATGAAATCCAATGGCCTCAAACTATTTAAAACTGAAAAACAATATCTGAAGAAATCTGAGCCTACTTCATAAGTACGGATATCCTTTTCTCTGGTTCATTTTGTAAATCCCTTGCAGCAAAGCCGTTCATAGTTAGCCAAGATATATCAGTAAAAACCACATGTCCCTTGGCCTCCTGACTGTAATTTTCAAATTAACAGACTAAATTGCCCCAGCTCAGGACCAAAAAGGTTGGAACAAATGCTCTGGCTTTGTACTAGAGAATCAAACTGCCCCCAGAATTGGTATAACCATGCTCAAAAGAGATTCCCCCGTGCCTCTGTACTCCCGGTTTGTTTGCTAAGCGGGCACAATTGTTAGCCCAGCAACTGCAAGCTCACAGGAATTTGGTCAGATGTTCTTGGAGGCCAGACAAAAGTACCTTGAAGGCAGGTTCAATCCACAGAGTTTTAGCCATCCCTGGTTTAGGTTACAGGTGTTTAACTACTGGATTGCATTCTAGTTAGGTCACAAAAAATTAGATCTTTCTACTTTTACTAAAACATTATAGTGCTGTTTTACTGTAATAGCTTCTACGTTTTACACATCAGCTTTAACCCTAACTAGGCCCTCAAGCTTTTCCCTCCCTTTTTGCCAGTCCTTTCAGCAGCCATATCACTGTCAAATTCAATCTTTGGATGCATATTCGCAGTGGCAGTATATACTGCTGGGTCACATCCCACTTTGGTGTTTGTATTGCTAGTAATCATAATTTGAATGCTCTGACTTAAAAGACCTTTTCCGTTTTATAATGGTTTGCACAGAAACAGCAGTCTCTGCTGACATCTCATGGCTACACTAAGCACTTGACTGTATTTGGAAAGAAACCATTCATTTCCATACATACTATTTTTTGTATGGTTTGAAGAGCAGAGGAGACCGTCATGCTCACTAGGCCCTAGCTCCTGTATTTTATAGCCCAGAGAATCTCATCTAGGAATTGCTGAATCCAAGTCAGTAACATCTCCCAGCAACTGCCCATCTTAAGTTAAAGTGTCAGGTGATGGGAAATGTACTGTTAACCTTCCCTGTTCTTTAAAAAAATTAATCACAAAACATTCTTAAAGGTTTTTACTGTCTCTATTCTTAGGAGATAGGTGCTATAGCCATTCCATTGATGGTTATATTTTGATTAGATCAATGAGTATTGGTTTTTGTTTACATTTGTGGCATAAATGTCGAAATTATTAAGCTGAAACTAATCAAATTGAATATCTGAGGGTGCAAATACTAAGAGAAAAATAAATAGCTTTATATCATGGCTTATTTCCTGAATATGACAGACCATCTAAGAATTGAACAATTGAAGGGGACAGACTTCAGGATTGGTCAGAAATGTAAGAGGGATTCTGCAGGAAACAGCATGCTACATTTTTCTGTGGCTTTTAATTTCTTTACCCTCTCTCAATAAAAACATTTTTTCCAACAAAGTCAGGAAGTTCTGCTTTCAGTATGAGCTGAGCAACTTCAGTGAGGTTCACCAAGACATTGTTGAATTTTGAAACTATGCAACAACTATCAAAGTAGAAGAGACCAACACTAACCTCTCACATTTATTAGATTCAATCTTCCTTTCCTGGGAACTGTGGCAGCATTGTCCACTCCTGATCTACAAATATACCTCTACATAGACTACTCAGACAGATCTGTAATTTTTTCAAGCCAAAGTATTAGGATAGAGCATCTCCTGTAAAAAAACATTCTTAGCTGTAGTGCAGGATCAGGTTGCTAGACTTATATGTTGGAAGAACACTATTTGGGGATAGTTCCTTCATCCCTGAACTATAGTCCCCAAACAGACGAACAGCAGTTGCTTAACAATCTGCAGGTATGTGGAGTCAGATATAGAGGGGAAGGAAGAGGGATGCAATGCCATACCCCACCATAACTGAAGTGGCATTGACAGATTGAAATCTCTTTACGCATGATCTAGTTTCTCAGGCTATCACCTAAGAAAACCCATTTTTGTGATCTTACAGCGGCCTTTCAGGTTCCATCATCATTGAGGAGAAGGCACTAGAGTTAATACTTGTAAAACCGTCAGAAAGGAAGGGATGTGGGACTGTAAGTACGCAAGTTATCATCAGTTAATGACTTACTGCTTATCAGCCAAGATGTCAGAACTGAATGTATTTATAGTCTCAAGTCATCTCACATCACTCTTGAGAATTAAAATGCATTTATTCAGAACACCAACTTTACAGCCTGGTCCCGTTCGCATGATGGTTTAAGCTAATGGGTTTAATATTTCATTTGGAGCAGACCAGAGCTGATGAGCGGTGAAGTATTAAAAAGTAGCATCTTAGTCCTTGTCATAGTCTGCTTATACCACTCATTTCAAAGCTAGCTGAAAGACTCCTTGGTTGGGGTTGGAGGGACAGCAGGCAGTTCCCTGAAGAGCTTTTGGTTCATTATTTTACTGTTTTCATTTTTGCCAAGGACAAGGCAAACACTTGTCATGGAAGGCTGGGACTCTCTCAGTGCAATGCTCCCTAGGTGTTGAAAGGAATTTGCCAATAGCTGAAGAGCATTTGCTAATGGTTTACGCTTCTGGACAACACATCTGGCTGCTGAAGGAGCTAACATATTTCTCCATCCAACCTGGCCTTCTCAAATATTTATAAGCTAATGTTGCCTGTAATGCCTGCAGCATACAGAGAGGCTGAACTGAATTGCACGGTGGAGGAGTCTCTATTTCCACAGCCTTTTGGAGTTGGCTGCATCAGCACTGTGAAAACCCTTTGGCATCATAAACCTTTTATTGCCACAGCTCCCACTTGACTAGTATTATACAGTGAAGCATTTAATGATGCAAAAAAACTACATAAAAATAATTTTATAACTGTCAGGAAAAATCCATAGCAGGAACAAACTTTGTAGGACTTGCAATAACAAGTCTTTTGAGTTATCTGCCTTTCTGTTTATAAATAGTACATTACAGGCGTGGCAACAGCTGTAGCCAGCAGACTTGGAAGCTGTATCTCCTTCCTGTCTGTGGCAAACTTCACCTTGATTTGGTCCAGGGCACTTCTGATAAAACGGAAAAGTTCTACATAAGTAACTGAGAACACCAGGCCTGTTTCATTCAGTGAAGAGACAGATGAGAGACCTGTTTAATACAGTGTGCAGCATAAAAGTGCAAATATTTCTTTCTCAAAACTCAGGAATAATGCAATATTTAATGAAAACAAAAGAAGAAAGAAATGGTTACAGGGTGCTTTCTCAGCCAACAGAAATCAAGGCATTCACAAAGCCTATCTTCTAGATTCAGACCTACAGGATCGCCTCAGGTATTAATTGTTTAAGCTGCTACTACAATTTATGCAAACACCCAAGTGACAGGACTTACTACTGTGAGTTTCATTTTGCTGAACAGGTGACAATTAAAAAAACCCATCTTTACTTGAATCATTCAGTCCCCCTGATCATATGCATCAACAAGACAAACTGGTGTCAGTCTTGAGGTACTCAGCACACAGTAGCAATGAGGGTTTGAACCAGCTGTAACTGACTGTCCTGCAGGCATCACTGAAATAACACATGCAAACAGGTAGAAGAAACAACATCAGAGGTGACCATGTCTTAAAGAGAACTGTTCTGCCTGACTTTTGTGGCTTGCCACAGATGAACCTGTAAGTGGGAGCTGGTGTTAATAATCCAGCTGAATAGCAACATCTCTGCTGAATGGGCTGATTAACAAAAAGGCACAGTACAGTGTCTTTATTGTCCTACTTTAGTGAACACTTTCTTGTCACATTAGCATGCAGAGACACATGACTGTAACTCTATGCAGGGACCTCTGCTGGGTTGGCTTCCTCTTGAAAATAAGATTTTTATTCCCCCTCAGGGGTCTCTGGCTTGCTGCGTGGGTAGCCAGGAGGCTGTTACATCAGCAACATAAATGAGAAAAAAACCCACTTCCTGTACAGATATCCAATAGAAAAACCACACTCCTGCTGCCAAGCCTCTCCTGGGCACAGACCTGTCCTTCAGAGTCTGTCTTGGGCTCACTTCCTTGCTCTCCTGTTGACCAGAAAGTCCTTTTACTCCTCCTTGGCAGTAATAGCAGTGCATCGGGACCCTCTGTCACCATAACAACTGGGATATCTGTCATAATTCAGACTGCCCTCTCTAACTTCAAGGGCTTCTTCCTACACACCGTCTAGAGCTCATCAATCCTTCCCTGAGCAATTCTACATTCTTTATTGGAGTAGTAACTCCAACACCCACTCTTTCTAAAGCTGCTTCTCTGCCATTTTATTTCCAAATGCCTGATGAACCGTATACTCACCCATTTGGGAAGAGGATTGAATTTGATACAGGTGAGCCTTAGTCTTTTCAAAGACCAGCTAACCCTGTGATTAACCCCATTGTCTTGGGTTGCCTGTGGGAACAGTTGCCCCAAGGAGTTCAGAAAATAATCCCACAGAGAGCAAACTCCGCACATAGCAAATCCCCTTCTAACTCCTAATTTCTTTGGAATTTAGACAACCTGACAAGCATTAAAACACTAAAGGCTTTTAGAAAGCAGCATGTCCCTCCAAAATGACAAGTGCATCCCCAAAATCTTACTTAGCCACTAACTTTGTGACATTGGACTAATTGGTACCCGTTTCTGTATTTCACCATCTTTAATGGAGTGTTCCTACTCAATTGCCTCAAGTTGAATAGATGACTTTACTAAACCTCCCCAATAGCTCATTTAGAGATTGAATAATTTTCATCAGATTTTCTTTCATTATATGTAGAGATTTCAGCCTGCACTGTCAGTTGCAACACATACAAGCACTGCAAGTCAATACAAGTATTTTCTACTAATTTGGAAATTAGGTTAAAATGTGATTATCCTCTAAATAGCACTGTTACATGAGAAATAAGGACACAGTATAAATTAGTGCTTGAAATGGGTTTTGCAACACACATAATCATAACTTGGCATTTCACCAAACTCATTTATAAACTGTTATCGTGACGTGGGCACCCAACTTACTGGTAGCTGTTATGTATGAATGTAATTTTACTGTACAGAGGCAGTGTCTGGTAACAGCATTCCCAGGTCTATATTGCTGTGCTTTGCCTGAGCAGCCACTGCGTGTCACTGTTGTTCCACACAGAAGAGTAAAAGAGGCTCATCTATGTGAGCCGGTAGCAGGACTTGGGGAGTCTGTTTGCCTTTTCAATCAAGGAAAGAAAATGTGCTACAAACCAAGGGATGTAGCTTACTGACGTCAAGGGGAATTTTTTCCCCAGGACTGAAGGGAGGCCATACCTGTTGCTCTTTCGCTTTTTCATTTGCCTGTGCAAAAAGGCTTTATCCATCTTTTCTCCTTAAAGGTGTAAAAAGAGAATGGTCATTAGCCAGGGACACAAAGATCCCGAGGGAATTCCCTGCTCTTCACAGGCCCCATGTGAACTGTGACAAATCACTAAACCTTTTGATGCTCAAGTTCTGCAGCAATGACACCATGCCCTGCCTCACAGCATTACTATGAGATCTGAAATTAAAAATGCTCAGATATAACAGTAAGAGCAACATCATGTATACCCTCTTAGATTTGGAGCATTTCTTCCTTTCAAGTGAAGGGGAAATTTTGGAGTGTTATGTTGTGATTTTAGAAATAAAGAGCTTGTGAATTTGGCATGATTGTTAAGCCTAAAAGGCAGCTACAACCAGGGGTCTGAATGATGTTTTTCTAGAGGCATGACGCTCCTAAGAAAGCTTTGTGAACAACTATGTCAAGTCACGTAAGCTGACTAGCACTAAGCTCCTCCTTCCAGTACTTGCCACTAAAAATACAGAAATATTCCCAGTTCCTCACATTACTTTTTTTCCAGGTTTTCAGCAATTGCCACGTTGTCTGAGTGCAATGGGGAGGCTTAATTCCTTTTTCGATAAAGTTTCATGCAAAACAATTCAAGAGGAATGAAGCTGCCAGCAAGACAATTCCAGTAGAGGGTAGGCAGGAAGATGCTGAAGGATAAAATAAAAAGTGAAACAAAAATGTGGGAAGATGTTATGGGGAATTAACAACAGAAGAGCTTAACAGAAAGCTTAACAGAAAATGATTGAGCAAGTAGGGACCTTGTGGAATCTTCTGTAGCGCTCAACGCACTAAAGGCAATAGTTCCTCATCCATGGGTTTTCATACTGTGCTTGCAACTCATCAGTGATAGCTGTACTTACCAGATCCTACTGTTGCAGCCCAACTTGACTGCCATTGGCATATTAATTCATCATGTGGCTGGCAATCCATGGATCTGGGATCATAAGGAGGAAGCGACACTTCAGCTGCAGGTGACACTGAGGTGCCATGTAGACATACTCAAGCCGGGTTTACTCATCTAGCTCCAGTTTGAGCAACAAAGCTGAGGGACAAATTTCAGTATGGAGTAGCTGTGTTCCTGATTGTGTGGCACAGGATGACTCCCATGCCACTGTGTTTTACCTGATAATACCGCCCTGATTTGTGATGATTACAGTTATTTCACAGATGCTTTCCCACATCTCCAGTCTGCAGAACAGATACAACCTGAGAAAAGCATTCTTCTTTTCTTCCCTTGTACCCTGCTAAAGGTAGCAGGAATCAGATGCCAACTTTGTAAGGCTGAGTCCTGGCATTTCCCACACTGGGAATGCTTGCACAGACACAGAAATACCTGCATCTCTCTGGCTGTATGAAGAAGCTACGTCTCTGCATGCTGGACCTGAGTGCTGCTGTAGAACCTGTGTCACGGAAAGGAAGAAAATTCCGAAAAGAAATTATCCTGCAACGTCCAGCCATGATCTTAATCCTTTGAAAGTCCTAAAATCATGCCAGAATTCTTCATGCAGCACAAGAACAAGGAGTTTTGTTTCTGAGGTTACGAAAGTGATGTTTATTTCATAAGCCCAGATTCACAAACATGAGAGGAGAAGAGATCATACTGCCAGAGGGAAGGAAACCCTTTCCTGAAGCAAATGACTGGGCTGTAATGCTGCATCCTACTGAGACAGGGATGATTTATAAAAGAGAAAACGTACACGGCTTGGTGATCAAAACGGTTGCCTCAAGATTGCTGAGCTGAGTGAAGAAGTGAAGGGACACAGGAGTGAATCAAAGTCTAGAATCGAAGGCAGAGGACTGAAAATGTCCGTCCTTCTTCAGACTTTGTGAGAAAATAGCATTACCTTTGCCTGCAACTTTTGTTCTCCATTTTGTGTGTTACTCCTGTGCTGCTAAGGGATGTGTAATTTCAGATGTCTTGGTCTCTGACTCATGGTAGCATACATTGGTCAAGATGATCCCTGCTGCTGTATTGCCCTAAGTATACTTGACCTGCAGCTGTTTTCTCTCCTACAAATAACAAATGAAAGAAACCTGACAAAAATGATGGGCCAGATTCTCCTCTCAAGCAGAAGCCTTGGCAGAGAAAGTGGGGCCTTGGGGAGCCACAGCTGCTGTGTAATAATGTCCTGGTGCCTGCTGGCTCTTGAGCCTAATTGACTGCAAGTCCATTCCCCAGGCAGGGCTAAGGAAGAGCTGTGCTTTGCCTTGCCCATTGACTGAGCTGAGAATTATCGTTTAAACCAGTAATACCTGATTTTTACTGGACAAAAATTTTAGCAGACACTTTGCTGGTGCAGTTTTTAGCAAGGCAGCTCTGAACAGATTTGAGTTCTTTGTGTGACTAACATACTGCTGAATGGTTGGAGCGAGAGAAGCCAAGTCTGGCTCTGACCTGACACCATAAATTGTTATTGTCTGTATAATTGCAAGATTTGCTGTTGTTTTGTTTGCTATATGAGCCCAAATGGAAGCTTGAGGATCTATTTGCAGACCCAGTTATCTAAAGCTTTTCAACATACATGCTTGTAGGTCCAACTTTGTATTATTTAGAGCTTTTGCTTGTTGTTTTAGGTTTAATGTGTTTGCTCTCTTGATGGCTCTGTCAATATACATTCTGCGCTGAAAAAGTTAAGTGTCAATATATAAAAAAAAGATAGGGCCAAAAATACCCATCCAGAATTTGGAGATGGAAGGCAAATTGCAGGTTTGTCAATAGTGTGTTTTGGAGCATTTTAAATAGTGAATCACTTGATGCAAGCTATTGTAAATATTGGTTTAAAGGTGCTGTAAAATTGATGGTGCACAGTTAAACCTTCCTCCAAAACCTGATCTATTTATGCTGCCTCACTTAGTGTCAGATCCAAAGACCCCTGAAGGTAATAGGAGTCTTTACCTGGTCGTTAACAAGCACAGTGTAGTTTCAGCAAATGCACATAATCTTGCAGTAGAAGCACAGTACATTTTCTTACAGTTTTTGTTAAATTAGGCATACTATACTCCAGAACATGCCTTTCATTTTTTTTTTAATGTGACAGCAGAGAAAAATGGCATAGAGTGACATTCAAAGAAGAGTATCACTCTCTACCTTAGCTGCACAGCTTTTTGTGATGTAAGGTTAGACAATGAAAACAGTACTCAACTCCCACCACAAATCATAGAGTGGGACATGGTGACTGAGGTCTGAATCCTGAGCAGACCTGGACGGAATATTATTTTGAGCAGCAACTGGGTGAGGTTTGCTGTTTCTGCAGAGTCCCTCATTGAATGCTGGATCTGATCAGAGTAAAACATTTGAGCCGTGATGCCAAAACAGTGAACCTGAAAAATGATTAATGTAACTTCTACCCAGTTCAACCCCCACTCTGTGAAATTTGAAGGAATTCTTTTTCACAGTGGCCCTAGTCTCTACAAAATCTTATTTCATCTTCTCAGAGGCATGTAACCGTCCCAATATCCGTACATTAGATTAAGTCCTAATTTAGAAGCAATGTATTATTATTGACGGCTGGATTTCACAAAAGCCTTAACATCATCAGTACAGCCATATTTTCCAAGGATTTAATGTATTGGATGTATATGGAAGAGTCTGGCCAGCACTGTCCTAACACTGGCTTCTGTTTTTTATTTTTGTTTTCATGTAGATACCTAAATGGAAGAAAAATTTTATGTATGGTGAGCACCTTAAAATCTGGCTGAAAAAGTTCTGAAGAGTAAATGTGAATTCAGGCTCCACAAAGGTAAATCAGAGTTTTGCTGTTGTTGACCTGAGTGGAACTGGCATACGTAGGTTTGGAGAGCTTTGAATGAAAATCCATTTCTCAGTCTTGCAAAGACAAGTACTTAATTCAGCCCAAACCTTATGACACCATGATCCTTGCCTGGAGTATTAGTATACCTGAACTCCACATGGAGAAAGGAATTAATGAGGAAGAAAATCCAACAGGAGAGTTATTCATGCTCATTTGCTTTTGGTGTAGCTGTCTATTGTAGTACATCTGCATTTTTGCCCTTGTCTCCCCATTTTTTCCCCATCCTTTTCCCAGGGAATAAAGTGAAAACGATTCTGCTGTGGGCAAGTCTGGAACCTGTCTGGTTCTTCACCTGTGGTTTCCATCACAAGGAAAACTGTGATTAAGGGTGACAGGGCCCTTAAGAGACTGGAAGGTGAGATGGCAGCTGGAGAAGAAAATGACAGGCCTCCAGAATTATCTGTTCCCATAGAACAGGTGTCAGCAATTGCAGATAAGGCAATGCCTGAAAGTTTCAGTGCTCCAGGCAGCACTGAGAGGGGAAGATGTGTTTGCAAAAGGGCTTGTTCACTCAGTTATACAGTGCATGTGTTGTGCTAAATGTCCTTAAATCCCTCTGGTAATGCAGCCGTCTGTAACAATAAATAGCAAATAACTATTGTCTCCTCTGGGACTACAGCTATCATGCTTCCAAGTAGGAGTCATCCTGCTCTGTGTTGAGGTGTAAGAGACCATACATGTACTCTGAGTTCTGGGGAAAAACACTGAAACACACATAATTTAATGTGAAATCTTAGATTGCTTCTGTTTACACAGTTTCACATAAAAGCAATAATAACACTTTAAAAATCCCAAGCAGCCCACTCCTCCCAATTATTCTAGGTTCAAAAACACCTGATAGGTAAGAAATGTTCGTGTGTTAGAACTGAAAAGTGTTATTATTTGTCTGTCTTTCCATTCCACTTCCTGCCCCCTTTTTTCCAGGGACATTCTCATTCAAAGTTGCGCCCTGAGTAGAGATACAATCGAAAATCCCTCATTGTGCAATTTTTGTGATTGGCAGGAGTATAAGAAAGTGGATAGATCAGCTGAGAAGTAAGAAATCTAGCATTATGTACATACATAAACTTTTAAAAAGTGAGTAGCAGCTCGCCCTCTTTGTTTTAAAATGTTCATGGATATTTCTGGAAAAGAGGATAACAGAACGTCTAATAATAGCAAAGCTTTTTATAAGCCAAGCCAAGCCAGTCAGTGTCTTGAAAGTATTTTACAAACATGAACATAACTATACTTCATGACTCATCTGTAAGGTAGCTATCAAAAAAATGACTAGTAAATGATATTGTTACTTCAGCTCACTGCCTGAAATTATTGGAATGCTAACACCCCCAAAAAATCCAGTATCATATTTCACACCAAAATACACAGAACCAGAACACCCTAAAGAAAGATACAAGTAGTTCAGAGGCTGTAAAGAACACAGGTTTTCTGAGCTGATCACAAATCTCAAACCAGGCTCAATTGTAATAAAACATTTAGAAACCCTCCAAAAGCTAACATTCTTCCCCACTGCAACACCCATGCCCAGTTATTTGACAGTTCTTTCACATGTAAACCAATATTTCTCTCCTAGATCTGGGAACAGAATTCAGCAATGTAGATACCTGCTACCTGCTTGCTGTTTTCCAAATAGGTGCTTAAGCCTTCAAAAGGTTGCAGTGATTTAAAATTTGAATGGGAACATGCTGATTTCCATGGTTTTGAAGCAGTCTTTTAGAAAGGCAAACCCTGTTAGATTAATTCCTAGTAAAGAATGTATTACTGATCACTGAGCTATAGTATACTATGAAAGGTCCATGAGAAACTTGTCACGCAGTTAGAAGCTGAATTTTGCAATGAGTTTGGTGAAGGACAAAACTGGTCTTCCTAGAAGCTGGTAAAACCTTCTAAGGCCTGAAGAGACCCCATATTAAGCTAATAATCTGCATCCTTCTTCTCAAAAAAAAATGGTTTTGCTCCTAGAGTCTTGAGCTCTCGAATCACATCCTAGATATCAGTCCTAGATAACAGTCACAAACTGTGGGGAGTGGGACTTAAAACTGCTGTGCACTTCATCGACATGATGAAGTAATACATGCAATGCTTAAAAACCTAAAATCAGGATTTAGCAATTCATCAATAGAAAGATCAAGGCCTACCCAGTGCCTTTTCCCTTTCCTCTATAAAAGAAGTGAAAAATGGCTTACTTCTGGCTAGAAGTCTAGCATGTCCACTATCAAGTTCATCTCAGACAGCCACATAACCCAGAACTTCTTCCTCTCCGTGGAATCTTAAAAAAGATATTCTTTCCACTAACTGCCTC
Organism: Pygoscelis adeliae; assembly: GCF_000699105.1. NCBI lineage: Eukaryota > Metazoa > Chordata > Aves > Sphenisciformes > Spheniscidae > Pygoscelis > Pygoscelis adeliae. The sequence continues at coordinate 3,310,174 of NW_008824900.1, read as the reverse complement.
CAGGGCTGGATTTCCCGAATGATGCCTTCAACTTTCATGAAAGTACTTTTGTCTGTAGTTGTACGGAAGCACTGAGCATTTTTTCCTCCATCATACCTTCTAACAGCTTGTGATCAGCCAGCATATCCCCCTTGTGCCAAAAGCCAGTCACAGAATAGTTCCATTCCAGATAGTGCTGCCAAAACCTCCTTTTCTATCTGTCCCCTTTCTGTATTTGTCAAGGCATTTGCAGCCAATGCTTTTGGCTCCTGATCTGCACCACTGTGACTCCTAGTCTTCCTTCCATTATATCACACTGCATCTCTCACTGTTCTGCACTTAACCAGCAGTAAGCTGCAGCATTGCCTCTTCACTGCAGACTCAGTTCTCCATAACCTGATGAGAATGACTTACTGCATTCTCCTGATTTCACGTGGGGTCTGTTTCTAATTTCAGCTTGTCCTTTAGCTCTTCATGTTCTTCCAAGAAATCTTACTCTACAATTAGAAAACGTCTAGTCTGTATGATGCTTGGTGCTGAGCTTGACTTTCTCCTTCACCTGAAGAAATGCTGGTGCTGCACTAGCATCAGCCAGGCTTACCTGTCCATGCTATTTAGCGGTGAATGATGCTTCTGTAAGTCAAGTACTTCAAAGTGCCAACAATAACGTCTCTTCTTTTTCATAGCTACTGACTAGCAGCCTCTGTTTATTCACTGGGCTCAGCACTGTTCTGTACCTTTCCAACATCTGGTTACATTTCTCCAGCCCAACACTGCTGTTTATCCCTGCTGCTTGGATTTTATCGAGCTGGAATTGAACTGGTCATAGCCTTATTAACACAGCTGAAAATATGGCAGTGGAATGACTGACAGCCTTCTTTGATAGTGCATGTATGCTGAAAATCTTCAGATTTCTTCACAGGTCCCTATATCTAGGTCCACTGAAAAGGCTTTTGAGGAGGACTGTGCTTTCTTGTAAGATTCAGGGAGCAGCAGGAGGCTGAGAGGGGCCACAGACTACACACAGAGGGTTTTTTTCTGACCACATAGGCTGCCAACTCTGTCTGATTCTTCTCGCACTTCTGAAAACATCTCATTTACAAGGGGCGTGCTGAGAGGCTTCGCAGGGGTATTAGCACAGTCACTTCCATTACAAGAACATGACATCTGTCTTTCCTTCCCAGGTCCTCCTTGTTTTTCTGCTGATCACTCTTAAACTGTGCAGAATCACTTTCTATTTTCAGCTTTTTCCATTATTTTTGCACATACCTTCCACCTCCTGTCCTGTTCCCATCCTAGCTGCTTTCCTTTGCAGTTTCTGTGGCATCTTCCTCCACTCCCTTTCACTGGTACATCTCAGTGTTTATCTAATTGTTCTTATTTTTTCCTTATAAAATTTTAATTCCCTCAGTGCTTTGCATTTGCTCTTCTTCTTCACTTCTATTATAACTTATCAGGTTTTGAACTACATAGGTCTTAAAAATCTTACAAAAGGGATTAAGTTATATCCATATTATGATTAAACTCAGATGAAAACTGAATATTGTAATGTTTGAATGTAAATGGCTTGACAATGGTATTAAAGAGATCAGTTATATCTCAAAGTACTTTAATCAGTGCTACAGTTCGGAAAGAGAGTAATCCTACAAAAAGATTCAGAGGTGCATGTGTGTATATGTACATATATATGTATGCACATACACACTCAGAAATAAAACATGTGCAGTAGACATAACTGAGTCAACTGTTAAACTGATGAGTGTAAGACACTTTCCCAAAGGTTTACAGTACATTGAAGTATCCACGTGGATGACTGCTCACATCTGTGTGCTGGCTGGAAGCTGCACTTCTACTGTGTGGGCCTTTGTAAGCAAGAGGTCTGTTATGTGCAAGAGAGGAGACGAAGCCTTGGTGAATTTTTTCTAGTTCTGCTTTGCTTTTCAGAGTTACTTCATTTAAAAATAGGCCAATTTACAATGTTTCAGAATATCGCAGCACATTTTAGAATCAAAACAGGCTTGATTTTCCAGTCAGCTGCAATTACTGGTAAAGGCAAGGCAGGCTGTCTCAGAAAACCATCCTCCATCAGAGGTATAGAATTCTTCACAGGTGCCAAGACAAGTGCTCAAACGCTAAAACCAGTGAAATAATAGACACAAACACAAGTATTATTTAATGTCTTATTTTAAAGGGCAAGAACTGTTTCTGTCCTTTAAAACACGGGGACAACCACTCATTTTCCTTTCACTGTTCACTGAGCAGTTGGTTTATTATAGTCCGCAGGGAGGATATGTTACGTACACAGGGGCTGGTCAGATGTTTGCAGTATTGATGTACTTAAGAGGTCAAGCAAGGTGTTCAGTTTAATAACAATTGAGTTTCTTATTCGCTTTTATTTATCTGTCTTTCACATAGCTCTCAAAATCCCCATTTTCTTCTGACCCACCATGTTTAAGATCAAAACCAAAGAGAAGCATCCAATCTAGTTTCACAAGGCTTCCAAAACATGGACTCCAACAAAACTGGGATGAGATGTGGCCAGAAAGCGGTTCATTAGTCATGTACATAACAAAAAGTAAACCCCACTGCTCCTTGTTTACTTTGGCCAGATGCTGGTTTCCAGAGCCAGTGGCAGGTCTAGATCCTCCCATATTTTGCCTCAAAGAGCTTTTCCAAATATTTCATGTTGATTTCCCCTTATGCATAAGCAGTTATACAGTTGACTTGCCTAATGTCTATATTAATTTTGGTACATTTTTAATTAGCAGATAGATAATTAACGTAGTATAAGGTTATCTTGTTAAATGTTAATTGGATATGTAAACATTCTTTACAAGTTAATATTCAGAGGAAAAATATGTAATATGCATTTGTTGCCTGTGTCATTCTGAATTAATTACATGACAGCCAGATTTATCCCTTCCCAACTTGAGAACCCTCAATAAGTACTCTTTTAAGAATCAATTGATACTTAATTAATATGTACTGGCTGTCCTATTTAATTTGAATTAGTTCTTTCAGCAAGCTACAGCATTGCTGAAAGACGCTGCATTCCCCCTGTGACACAAAGCATTTTCTGCTGAGAGCACACGAGGGTGCTGTGAGAAAAGGCTCGGTGCTGCTGGCCCATATTTCACAACTGGGCACACAGCCTCCTCCTTTCTTCTTATCAAAAACAAAAACTACCCACACGGAAATCTTTATGAAAGTTGCATGTACTGTGCTGTATCTCATTCCATGGGGCTTCATATTGCTCAGGGCTCTGTGATAGCTCCCTACCTGGATGGTGTTTATTACATTAGATGATGAGGTCAGTAACCTCCTCCCCGATCAGGTAGGGAGCGAGGTCCATATTCCTTCACTCCCCTTTTATGTTATCTTCATAACATCTACTGATGAGATACGTGTAGATTTAGCTCATTGTTTCAGTGCATTGATATTCCTAGCTACAGGAGAACAGCATGATTGAGTCCCCGAGGGGCTGAATTCTGGGATGGATGCATGGCAACAACGTTCACGTATAATTTATTATGTGTATGAAATCCTTAACATCAGCAAAATGGTCGCAGAGTTTGCCTTTCCTTTCATCACACAATAAGGCTGTTAATGAATAAGAAACGTCTCTGCATGCTGCAGTTTAACACATTCTGTGCCCAAGCAGCAGCAACAGGGATCTGAACAGCTTTTCTGTCTGCCCAGACACAGATGATTCCCTCTTCTGTACATTTGCTGCAAATGATTGTGGTTTTAATTTTTGGAGGATTATATCTCCAGCGATCCCCAAGCACTTTGTAAATAACAATTAAGTATCACCATGCTCGGGTGATATAAGTATTACAGGTGGGTTAACTAAAAGACAGAGGTGAAGCCTCTTGCCCACAGCCACAATGTGATGTAATAGCAGCTCCCAAGAGCTCTGACTCTCAGTTTCTTCCTCCAAACACAAGATCACACTTCCTTTCTCAGGTAACTGCACTAACTGACTTCTTCCTGGACAGGTGATCTGTCATCATAAGAAAAATAAAACCCCTTGAATTCAGACTGGATCCCGTAAGTGAGGGCCTGGTCTGACTCTCTGAGGTCAATACAAAAGATCCCTTTTACCCTTGTGTGGTATCAGAATGACAAATGGTGAAGATTAAGGGCCTGCTTAGACCCTGGGCCTGCTAGTAACTTCAGGAGGAGTTTTGAATGCTCAGCCTTTCTAAAACCACATCTTGAAGGCTTGCCCAAGGTCACACAGGCAGCCTTTTGCAGTGCTATGGCAGCAGTAAATTTGTCCAATTGTCTTGTCTCCGAGTTTGCTGGTGTTACAAAATTTTCCTCTAAGGAGGTTTACCCCATTTGTTGCAGCTTGAAGCAGCTGAAAGAATCTGAATACATTGTATTGTAATCATTAAATACCAGTTTTCTACTGGATATAAGCAGAACACCTATTTTTAGTTAAAAAGCTGCTGTTAGGTTACACAATATCTTTTATGGCTGAAGTAATGCAGCAAGCTGGCACAAACCAAATGGCACTTGACTGTTTGCAAATTGAGCATCAACACAAACAGCAGGTGGTCACTCAGCTCTAGACTTTCATGCCAATTGTCATAATAATAGCTATAGTAATAATATTAAATAAATAACATTCAGCAATCTATGTGATTTTTTCATGGGGGGTTTGAATACTGAAGATCCACTTTTACAATTCATGCTCAGACAATTATTACCTGCAGCTTTATTTTTATCATCACTTTCTCCATTTTCCCACTGTTGAAAGTTAGGATTAGTATCCCTGTAGTCAAGACCTTCAGATCAGATGGATACTTTCCTGGAGCTCCAGGGTGCCTTTTTATTGTACATGACTGCTGCACCAAGTTTTGTCTAGAGTGAATTTTTTAGTCTTGTAAACCCTAAAAGTAGGAACACATGATCCATTTTAAAACATCCAGGATTCATGACTAAAAATTTCTAAAATAGGCATGTATGACAGCAGTATTCTTACTGCATTCCTCCTAGCTCCACTAAATATTAACTGATCTAGTTAGCTTCCCTATGTCCATGTCTCTTGGTGGGGGGAAGAACTGAATAGTCATTCACTTCAGAGCATTTTATGACACTGTGTCTCTGTAGATATATGTGAAGAATTCAGATTATCATGTAGCAGCCAGGAATTTTAAACTGTAAACCAGAAGTTAGGCAAGAAAATCTCTTGGTGTCCAGAAATGCTGAAAACTTGCAGATATCCATCACTATTGGCCCACCTTCTTCTTATTGTTATTATCATCATCATTGTTATTATTATGTATAGCCAAACTTGTATTTCCTTGTCCCCACTAAAGAGCACTAGCGACCATGAGGACTACTTGTGGAAGAAGATGCTAATCGATACAGAGATGGCCCAGCCTGTCCCTGAATCAAGCTGAATGCAGTTTTCATAACTCTCGCTGTTAGGCACTTAAAATGTCTGCTGTTATATTTACTGTAAGGAGAGTTCGCCTCTGCAGTCATTTGTTCTAACAGGACACTGGGAACGTATCAGTTACAGACCAACAGACGTTGGTCCCTATGTGACAGCTCCCATGTGCTTGTCAGACTCCCATCCTCGCTGAAGCCGATGTGCACTAGCACAGTCCGGTACAGGGGGATCCAACAATGTAATAGCATTGGTTAATGCTATTGGTTAACTGCTTGGTTAAGTCCGCCCATGTGGTGAGGATGACACTGGTGCAGAATGAAAGGTCTGAGATAAACGGCAACTTGGATGTAGAAGGAATAAAAAAAGCTGATAAAGGGAAATTCTAAAAGAATCTTGTGGGTCTGGAGGAAGAAGGTGAAAGCGAATATTATGAGAATGAAACCAACAGAGGCTTTATCTCAACAAAACTTAGTTTTATGTATACAGTAGTATTTATCTTGTGCATAAAAGCCTTCCCAGGGGTGCTACAAGGCATACTCTAGAGTAATGCAACACCTAATTATCACTATTAGAAAACAATGAAAGACAATGTTAATGCCGAACGTATAAAGCAGATACAAAGTTTAATTTTTAATTATTTTCAGTGCATTCCCATGAAATTTCAGGTCCCCAGAAGCAAGCAATATACAAATGCAACCTTACAAGTACAACACAGCATGCTGTTTACTTCTGCTAGAAACAGGCTAGCCTTCATCTGAATATTCTGGTTGCCCCACACTGTAATTTGAGGAGACCTATGACTATCTACGACTTCATGTCAAATATTTTTGGCTGAACAAAAGGGAAAAGACTATATCGAAACATTCCAATGTTGTTTGTACTGTTTGAAACTAGATTTCCCTGATCAACTGAAAATTAGAAGCAACACAAAACAGGTTATTATGGGATTTCTAGTCTGAAGCCCTGACGCATGAGCAATCTGAGATGAAGTTCCAGAGACTGTGGACAGGACTCATCCTCATGTGACACAACTGCTGCTTTTGCAGACACCTGGTTGGCGTAACGAGCACTTGGCATCAATTAAAAGTAGCCACTATAAAGCAGAGACAGCACGAAAAAGATTTAGCAACCACTCTTGCAAGTAGATGTCATGTGATTTCAGATTATCAGCAGGCCAGCCTGAAAAAGAAGCAGGCATTGTACTTTTACAGGTGTAGCATACAGGGAGATTGCCGAAACTGCTCTCAAAGAACTGCAATTCCCAGAACTGACAACCCCAAAGATCATACAAATACTTAAAGTGAAGCATTAAACAGGGTCTTGTCGGCTGAGTGGCATGTCTGTTAAACCTTCTAAAGCAACACAATCAAATACTGTCAGAAAATTCAGATTCATATTTGTGTCAACATTTGTGCTCTCCAGTGTCAGCTGAGATATCCTCTTCTATACTTGTCTCCTGAAATGATTAGTAGACCTTGGGAGAGTGAAAGCTATTTTTGTGAGCAGCTGGTTCTGATATTGTAAAATGAATCCACTCTGCATTCCTTTGAAATCTGGTGACAGGTGGGATTTTAATCAAAAATGGCTGGCATTTCATGGAGAAGGGGAAAAAGTAGGGAATCTACAATGAAGGTTGCATTTTTCAAAGGCACTTCAACCTCTGTGGCAGAGATGGATCCACAGTGCCCACATAAATCCCTTATTCTAGTCCAGCAGTTTGCTCCAGGAGGTGGGAGTTGTGTTTCTTGCCCAGCCTTGGCGTACGCCGTTGCATTTGGTCCCTGCCTCCAGAAGGGGATAACGCGGAGCCGGGTTAGCACAGGGGCCAGGCTGGAGGTGTGCAAAGCTGTGGGAGCAGACTTGGCAAGGCTGACTTTGCAGACCTACCGCCACGTACTCAACGTGGTCTTCACAGCACAATGCCAGCTTGGGGACACTTCCAGGACTAAAGCAGGCAGAGGGCTAGAGTGAGCTGGGCGCAGGCAGGACCTAACACTGGAGCAGAACAGGTGCCACCCCTGTTTGGGAAGGGAGGTTGTGTGGCCATGTGAGTGCGACACAAGCCTGAGCTCCCTAGCTGGTGCTAATGAGGGAAGAGCCATGCTCCTTGTGCCTGCTTTACTGGCTGTGACAACACAGAAGCTCGTTAGGTGGAATTAAAAGCCCTTCGTGCCCTTAATATGTGCGAGAACAAAATGAGTTTCTTCAGCAAGATACTCTCATTTTGTGAAACTTCAAAGAAAGCTCAAACTCTCTGTTTCTTCACGAATAACCCAGTTTGAGTATTATAATATTAATAAATGCATTAGAACTATTTTTAAGTAAGCAAAGACTGGATGGTAGTCATCCAAATTAATGAAGGGTATGAACTTAAAATTGATTATGTAAACCGCATTAAATCCCTGCGCAGATTTAATGATTTAAATTCAAATTTAATTTAGATTTAACTCAAACACTAACTTGAATTAAAGCCACTTTAATTCTGAATGAGAGTGCCCAGAATGGGCTTTAGTATAGGTTGACAAATCTGCTCTGTGCAAAGATTTTCTTAAACTGCATTATTTTTTCTTAATGCCATTAAGTCAGCAGTCAGTAGATTGAATACACTGGGCTCTGAAAGAAAGCCTATGCTTGGAAGTAGAGGATGACTCACCAAAACGCATAAACAACCCCAGCTATAAGCATAGGAGAAAACTCACGTTTTTTAGGCTAATTAAATCCCTCAATGAAAGTTTAGTCTTGCGCCTTTCAAAAGAAAAGTAATTCCCTTCTCTGGTGTGCAGGACAGTGGGCTGAGGCCTTGAATCTCCCCCTTTTGCCAGTGTGCTCCCCCCTAAGGACAGAACTGCAAAGGAAAGTAAGTTCCCAGGTTACCAATTCCCTTTATTGGAGTGCATAAAAAACCAAAACAAAAACAAAAAAACAAAGGAAAACTTGACTGTTGCAAAGGAGACAGAAGCTCCAGATTTTGCTCTGTTGCAAGACATTTGTTTCTCTTAAATCTCTGTATTTATCACACATATATTATACACATATTATACCACACATTATCATACACACTTTCAGTTCACTGACCAGGGAGTGTGTTTCTAATGAGTTCCTCACTGGGCGCAAACTGGCACGAGCAGCAGAAGGTACAGCAGAGCCATGTGCTTCTGTATGCTCTAGATCTGACTTTCTCCACTGCACTTCTGCTGTTGCAATTATCCAGCTGGATGTAGTTCCAGTTTATTTCATGGCAGAAACTTAGCACTGTACTGGGTGTCCGTGTCCAGGTGTGGGTGTTAGGGGCTGCAGGGACCTCTGTGCGGAGAGGCCAGGGCTGCCCATGCCAGACACAGCTGGCTCCAGCCATTTGCCTAACGGCCCCAGCGCAGGGCACAGCTGAGCCCCTCAGCTCAGCTGGGGGACTGGGAAAACAGATTTAAGAAAGGTCAAAACCCTGCTCAGGTAGTGAGGAAAACAGGGTGAGGTGCTGGGGCAGGAGGTACTGCAGCAGAGATCCTCCTGCAGCCCTTGGGGAGACCATGGCGGAGCAGCAGAAAAGTGTGAGAAGGAGCAGTAGAGAGGAGCTGTAATGGGCTGACCACAGCCTGTGTTCCCCGTTCCCCTGTGCTGCCTGGGGCAAGGGGACAGGAGGTAGAGGAGTCTGGGATGAAGGAGTGAAGTTGAGGTCAGTGAAGAAGGGGGTTATGGGATGTGAGCGTGTTTTAGTTTTTGTCTTTGTTTCTCATGCTCCTACTCTATTTTTAACTGGCAATAAATTAGATTAATTTTCCCCAAGTGAAGTCTGTTTTGCCTGTGCTGGTAACTGGTAAGTGATCTCCCTTCTTTATCTTGACCTGTGAGCTTTTCCATCTTATTTTCTCCTCCTGGTCTGTTGAGGAGGGGGAGTGTGAGAGTGGTTGGGTAGGTGTCTGGCCAAGGTCAGCCTGCTGCTGGGCCTTATCTTGGCTAGATCGGTGCAAGTTTGAAGAAATGCTGTGAAAGCTGGTGGTGTTTAAACACATGTACACTTCTGCCTTGTAACAAAGACATTAGACAGTGCTCTGACAGGCATCTAGAACATCTTCCTGAGGCAGCAGGAGGGTTAGTTACCTCTAGCTGTGTGCCCTGTCTTTCTGCTAGGGACCACCCTGCCCAGGTGAGTGCCACCTGCTACTGTTCCAGCACCATGAAACTGGTACCCCTCAGCTAAGTCTAATCAAAATGGGAATGGCAACAAGAGATGGAAAGGTTCCATGTAAGTTAGAAGTTCACTCCTCCTGGACAGCTGTGGATGTGACAGATTCCCCTCTTTCATGGAGAGGATTTTGCTTGAATAAGGGCTTAAGTTTCTGGGGCCAGAATGCAGGCTGGCTCGGGTGCCTTTGCAAACTCCCTACCCTGAGCAGGCTGGGTTTTTCTTTAAGAAAGCACACGGTGTGCTCTAGCTTAATGGTATGTGTTAAGCAAGAACATCAGCTTATGAAGAGATAGATATGCTGAAATGTTTACTGATGTTTTGCTTCCTCCTCTTGTGTCACCTGAAATCTATCATCTCACTTTGGTATCTCAGCGCAGTCCTGCTTGCAAATCTAGGGAAGCAGGGCAGTGGTGCACAGCTTTTAGAAAATGATTAGTGATCTGTCAGGCTAATGTCTAAACATGGGCACTGACTCAGATGTGTTACCTATAAATCTGTTCATCAGCCGCTGAGGAACATATGTGCCTCCTCTTCCTTAAACATAAAAACATTAATTACATTATATTGTACCACAGTAATGGGCAATGTAGTGGCAGAGGCTTGCCAAAACTTTAATTTTAACTGTAAATCTGGAGGGTCTGAAATGGCGATTCAAGCTGCTTTAAAAGATGAAGATAAAGCTGAAGTTGGGTGTGTAGGAGCAGGAGTTGATGGACATGGGGAGGAAGGCATGGAGAATTAGCACAGACTGGCTGAAACACCTGAGACTAAGATAATAAAACTACAGCCTTCCCTGGACAAGGGACAGAAGAGAACAGATTGCAATTCAGTTAACAGCTCCTCTTCTGACTTTCTGCACTAGTCGTGGGGTAAAAAGGTTTCTTCTCTCCTACTATTGGGTCTTGGCTTCCTACTATTTGGTTTTGCTGTCCCTCCTTTTCTCTTCCCCGGTGTAATCATCTAATCACAGAGGGAATACTGAACAAGCAGCCCTTGGTGTCCTTTCTCTGGCTGGATTTTCATTTTGAACAGAGCCGATTGGGAGAAAAGATGAGGCACAGCATATAGCTTGCACTGTCCTTTGTACCTAGATAAGAGCAATGAGAAGGAGCATCCAGGTTATTTATCAACAGAAACAAGAGGAATATGGAAACCTGTGTGTACCATTAAATATGAAAGGCACCAGGAATAGGCTCTCCTGTTGCATTAGGTGCTGTACCATTGACTGTTCAAAGTGTTTATCAGGTAAAACAGCCCTGCTATATGGGCAGGATGGAGTAGAAGGCAGCAGCTGCCAGTGCCCCATGCCACTGCTTGTCCCATGCGTGCTCCTCCCAGATCTGACCAATCCTGCCTGGTTGCTACCGTGAACCAGCTGATGGCCCTGAAATCAGTGCAAAGATGTGCCCTTTGGCAGCCAGAGATCTCTGCTGCAATTGCCCCAGTTTGCCTCGTTATGCCACAGGCAAAAGGGCAATAGCTTCTCCTTCTGAAATTATGCAGATTCCCTCTGAACTCTCTGCCTTCATTTTAGGATGTGCCTGCAGTGTTTCAGAGCCATCCGGCCATGCTCACGTTACAAATCTAAAATGTTGCAGCAACTTACATCAGATAGAGGGTTGGTTTTGGTACTTGGTTTTTAAAGGTTTGTCTCCCCTGGTCACTTGTGTCCACTCTTTAAGGAGAAGGCAGAAATTATGTTGGAGGTGTGACTCTACTGAAGGGAAACATATACCTTGCTCTTCTCATTTGTTTATTCTCTAATTCTTCTCTCTCTCATACCAAATTCATCTCCACAAGAGTGACAAAGATGATGCCACTTGTCTGCATAAGAAAACAAGCACAATTAAAGCAGAACAAACTGAGTAATACTTCTTGTGGGCCCAAATCCAGAAGGACATTTTTCCCTTTGGAAAGGCAGCTGTTGTTTAGAAGCTATGTAGCCACTATTACTCTACAGTCCTGTTCTGCTTTACTATATCTTTGCTTGTCAATTTTCTTGGGTAAAAAGCCCTGCAATGGTTTACCTTTTCAGCAGTTTGTGAAAGTTTTGCTCTATTTGAAATAGAGCATCACATGTTTTTTTTAGAACAACACAAACCTATAGACAGCTTATATTCTACTCACAGGCTGTTTCCCTGCTCTTTGCTCCAGTATGTCTCTTACAGGTACATATGTTCCTCCCATCTTCTGTAAGTAGATGCTTTCCATGCTTCTTCTCCCTTCTGATGTAAGAAAGCTTTCAGAAACTCAACATTTGAACTACAAATACATTGGCCCTGACTGAGCAGTGCTTTAATCCATCTAGGTCCAGCTTCAGCTGGCAATGTTTCCACAGGTATTAAAAGGGCAAAAAGCTGGAGTACCATGTACAAATAATCCAGGCCTGGACTGCAGAGGTCCCAGATAAAAATATGTAGCTGTTTAGAAATTCCATAAGGTCCATGATTTTTTTTTTGTTTTCCCAAAGCAGGAACTGTGACATGGAAAATGCTTTCTGTTTGCCTCTTGGCTAAAGGAACTTAACTGACTGCCAGATGTATTAGCCTAGAGAAGAGCATGTAGCAGCAGAAGAGAGCAACCCATTTGACACAAACTATGGGCTGAGGTGCAGGGCAGAGTTTGCAGCTGCTGTGCGGGGCGTTTCTCCCTTGTCAGATCAGCACAGGATGTATCTATCATAGAGCAGAACACTGAATATTCACTGTGCACTCGACAGCAATATTTCATTTCATGCATCACTAAGAACCTGCATTGATTCCAACTAGTCCTATAACCTCATCCTGCACTCACTTTAAAGCAAAAGGGGGGAGGGGGGGAAGTCTCTCCTTCCCAAGTTGCTAGGTAACTTTAAAACTTGGGTACTTGAAGAAATAGTCTTTCTAGTGTCATCTCTCTTGGGGACCAAGATGCCAAATGCAGTACCCTATGACTTGGAAAACAGCAAGGACTCCAGTGAGGGCCTTGGTTTCAGTGTAACATAGTTGGGTTCGTTTAGCACGCATCCACTTTGTGGTCATGTATTTGCAGGAGGTCTTATCGCCCTGTCAGTGCTGGAGTCTGTTTGATTTGGAGTAAAGTTCAGTTCAAATATAATAAAAAGAGAGGAAAAACATCAGAAGAGAATAAACTGGCACAGTAACTAGCGTTGGTCTCCGCAGCCAGCTGAGCTGGCTGTGAAACACATGCTCCTGGGCAGCTGCCTTTGGTGCTCTCTGGTATGACCATGTAACAGCGCTGTCGACAGTAGTAAGAGAACCATATCAGCTTAAAAAAATAACATCTTTGTAAATATTTCAGTTTGAAGGCATTTAGTGGATTTAGCTCAATCTACTGCAGGTGTCTAGAGCTGTATCTGAATTTGGGGCCTGGATCTAGATTAAGAACAATAAAAGAATTCAGCGATGCTAAGACTGAGTTGTCCAATGCTAATGCTTCCATGCTTGAGAAGGCAGAGTGCCCTTCTGCTAGAAGTGTAGAGATGTTAGAGAATGCTACCTTTCTTTCCAGGCTGTAGCAGGACAGTTGGACCATGCCTAATGGCCTTCCCTAGGGTCTTGTCTGGACTGTGATGGGGTTGTTGGCCCCATTGTGAACTCAGTTTAGGGTGAAAAGGTGCCAAGCAGAGTGATCTGGGAAGACTCAAACAGCTCTTACTGCCTCTTTTCAATGGCCATTGCTCATTTCTAACCATGGTCTTTGGCATGTTACTAACATTTTTAAGTGAATTTTCCAAGGATCACATGCGCCTGTCACTCTCAAAGGGAACCTGCAAGTGTTTATCAGTGAAGTGTTTATCACTGAAGACTGAAAGTGCTGTACACATTTGCTAAACTCACAGTATTTAAGAGGAATGTTTTGTTATACTAGCAGTCCCTCCTCCTCACTTGAGAAGAGGAAAGGGGCAAAAAGATGAAAGTTTAACTGGTGTTATTACCAGCTGTGCTTACTGACATCCATCTTCCCAGCAAGAAACACTCTGTGAAGGAGTGTTCAGGAGAGACTGCCTCCTTCAACAGGAAGAGATGGCCTCTTTGCCACTAATCTGTACATCAGCCTGTCCCAATGTGTGGGGCAATGCACTACAAAAAATAGTATCATGTTAATGTATTATTTACTGTTTGAATGAGACACAATATCTTTCATAAGGTATGTGGCAAAGACTGTCAGGGGTGCTTACCCTCCACGAATAGGCTGGGTTTATTGTACATGGCATAGTCCAGAGTAGAATAAGAGCCTTGCATTCATTTCTGACCATAATTTCACAACAAAATTTGCCTTTTCCTTGTATTTTAGTCTCTCATTGTCACTGTTTGACTCCCCCTCCCCCCCCGCCCCCATATCTTCAGATCCCACAGCATCTGGTGGCAAATCAAACATGGTAAAATGTTGTTTTTGAGCTTAATAGTATTTTCCAAGTCATTTATTTACCAAATGCTCTTGGTGGAAGTGTTTTGTTCTCTATGTTAACAGGTGGTGCATACTCAATCTGAATGTATGGGTAATCAAATCATAGCAATAGGCAAGTCTCTCAGGGTGTTGTGTTGAAGTTGGACAAGTCCTCATAAATTCAGAGACTGCATGTTTTGACTATCTGAGCTTCCTGGCCACTCCTTCTCCCAAACATGGGCATGGATTTTGCTATCACATTACTTTAACTGTTACGGTTTGTTTTTCTGTACCTGTTCTATATATATATTGGAGGGTAGTGATGGTTTCTATCAGGGAGAATAGTGAATGGGCTTATCCAGTACAAAACTTCAGCTAAAAATTCAGGATTCAGCTAGAAAATTGCCTCTTCATCTTTCTTCAGACCCAAGCCAGACCTCAGAACTCTGTGCTCTCTCCTTGGCAGGCTGAGCTTATCCTTAGAGCTTGCCAGATGTGTCTCGCTCTTCAGGGGGTTTACTTCATATTCTCCCATTTTCAGAGGCTACAGATCTCAAAGGAAACAGAAATAGCAGTAAAAATGTGTAATTGCTGTTCTGTACATTGCCTTTGGATGAGTTCACAGCCCAGTTTAAGATTAGTCACCTAAATTCTATAGGACAAAGAAAATGAATAGAGAAATATTATAAGCAAAGTAGACTTTTTTTCATTGGAAAACCACATCTTTCTTTCAAATAATTTTTATCCGATTTCATATTCTTAGAGTACCTGCAGAAATGTGGAGTTATCCATCATAACCTCTGTGACACCAAAACATAAGGGGCCTTTGCAATATTATATTGTTTATAAAAAAATCACTAGAAAAGTTGTATGTCTCTGTTATTCAACAAAAGAGAAATTCATTATAATGGGATCAGAGGGGACAGTCTAAAATCATGACCCTTCTTACTTCAGAGCATTGGATAAATTCAAACTGTAAACTTAGACATGGAAGTTCTGTTTGGTTTTTTTTTCAAGCCACCAAACAACAGGAGCAGATGCAGATTATTTTTTGGATAAGACATCCCTCTTTTGGAGTGATTTCACATGCTAACTTTGCTTGGGAACTGCTCCTCTTGGTGACCATGTGTTCAGCACATCTGCTTTGGCTTGTTGTTTTCTCTGAGACTGACAATATTGTGGCAAGACGTCAGAGTGAATTGAGGTGAAGAAAAAGGAAAATGAAAATTAACATGAAAGAGCTGCATTGTAAGTCAAAATGAACCCTGAGAGAGTTTCCATCCCTTGATCCTCCATGTGTATATTAGGATATGTGTAGAGGGATTTGAAGAGGTGGGAGGAACTGACAGGCTTGAAGTAATACCTGGGCTTGTCTTGTCACAGTCAAAAACTGAACTCAAGCAGACATGCTGGGAGGACATTTCTGACTTCTAGCCCACGGGAGAGGATTCCTTCAAAAAGTTGGGAAAATCGTGCCCATGACTCATCAAGGCTAGTTTCACTGTTTACTGCATAATGTACTCATTCATCAAACTGAAAGGGTTTCAATCAATGTCATCAAACTAAAAAGTTCTGTATTATATACACATGCACACACAAGTGCACTCAGTTATGCATAACATATGTGATGGCCATCATCAAATAAATTACAGAGCTGGGTTCCAAACTGAATTTACTAAAAATCCCTATCTCTACCCATCCCTTATGTGCACCGAGATTCCCATATAAAATTCAGTATTTTTTCATCTGCTTCAAACAGTCATCAGTTAATGAAAACATTTGAAAAATAAAAAAAAAATCAGGAACTTTTTCTTTCTTTCTTCAGCCTATGGCCTCTTCACCAAAATCACACTTCTGAAGATGCTGAAGAGGCAGCATTCAGTCCCACCATAAAGCAAGTCTGAAATCTGAAGTCAAACCAGCAGAGCTCAGTTTAGGTAACAATGTGTTGCTTTGAATAAGATAGAGACATTTTCACAGGATCCAAAGCTAACTCTAACCCAGAAATCATTTCATAGGGCAATCGACAGTAGGTAAGTCATGCCTGGCATATAATGTTATATGATCCTTATTTATGGAAATGTGGGTGCAAGTATGGACTGAGTGATGTGTCTAGGGGGATGCAGGCACTCTGGGTTCTGCTCCTCATTCAGTCTCTATCCTGAGAGATGATGAGAATAAATATTAATTCTCTTAACACTTCCCTCCTTTGGACTATAGCTAAAGCTGGTTGGAGAGAGAGAAAGAGGTAAAATAAGGGTTTTCTGTGGCCATTAGCCAATGCAATAAAATTTAAACAGTGCATGGAAGTAATCAGATTTTCTAAAATAGAGGCCAGAGTTATAGATCTCTGCCTTGATTTCTGACACCTCAGCAACTCTGCTTCATGGCAACCTGTCTGGTAAGTGAGAACCTGGAGACCTTGTTTTCACCATTTGTGGCTCCTCATCCACCTAGCTGTCTGGGCCCTGGGGGCACTAATAGTTGTTAATGGCCCTGAACATTCTCATCTGTGGCCTCCACCCTCCCCTTCTGCCCATGACTCATCCCCTCCCCTGGTCTGGGACTCTTCGTGGACCCTATTACCAGCCCTCAGCTCTGCCTGCTGTGCGCAGGTGCTGTAGAACTGTGCCCGTTGGTGCAGGCACAGCCTGGCTGCGCTGCCTTGCCTTCTGGTTTTCCTTCCCTCGTGGAGCAGCCCTGCTCTTGCTGGTCCCTAGCACTAGAGTTTGTGGTCTGATACAGCCAGTTAGGCTGTCATTCAGGGTTTCATGCAAGAAGTTTGAAGCTTGGAGTGTTAATTGTGAATTGAATCAAACTTTGGTATATTGCTGTTGTTCATGAACTGGAATTGCTACCCTCCTGTGAACTAATCAAACATCAGGCAACACGGTCCTAGATACTGACGTGTCTTCCCTTGTAGTTATCAAGTGTCTATGAAAAATTGTAAGAGCTGGTTGGCTTAACAGTACAATTCTGCTGAATTCTGCCCACACACCAACTCCCAGAGCATTAAATGGGCAGGGAGCTCCTTGCTGACTTCTCGTAGTGTCAGCTGATAGCTCCTGCCGCATGGACAGGTGCCGTACAGTCATGTCCATGTGTCATTGCTCTCTAGAGGTACACAACAGACGAGTAGGCTAATGGCTGGCTTTTAAGGCAGACCGCTGATGCAGACAAGGATTGAGTAAAGAATTTGCCTGTCAGATTGAAATCTCACACATATGAAACGTTTTATTTGGGGATCTCAAAGAATCTTATAAGACAGATATATAAAAACACAAAAAGACATGAGAGCTGAAGGGATTTTTTTTTTTTAATATGCACAAAATGGAGCAGCAAATCCTGTAAAGATTTGATTTGACATGGGATGTGCACTCCAGTGCTCAGTCTAGAAAAGTACTTATATACAGACTTTAAATTTAAGGATGTGAATAGGCTCACTGGAGTTAATGTTCAGCCAGCATGTAAGAATTTTATTGGTTTGGGGATGGGTGTGCTGAGCATCCTTCAGGAAAAATACCTTCCATTTGCTTATGGGCTTGGACTGAATGAGGCAGACTAAGCTCAGCTGCCTTGTGCTTTCCGTGGAGGACGCTACTCTGATGTCAATGTCTGCAATTATCTGAACTGCTAATCCAGGCATCTCAACTGGTAAAAACAATACTTCAGCTAAGGTGGTGATACTAGGATGAGCTCAAGCCCTCCTTCCAAGCCTGGGAAGAAGGCCACTGTCTTTACGTCTTTGAAGTTAAATACAGGTCTCCCAGTGCTTCGTGAAGAGCCATGCACTGCTGAGTCAGGCTCTCAAACAGTATTAGCAACATTCCCCTCCATTCTTCAACACATCAGGTATAAACACATGGAGACCACACTATATCTTAGAAAGAATATCTTTCAGTCTTCCCTTAACAGTATTGAGTACCAAATTCTGAGACAGCATTTTTCAGATTACAGCCTAGGCAATTCAGTAGCCTTTTAGCAAAAATAGTGTGCATTACCACCCACAGGCTTTGGAGGTCTTACTTTCTGGAGTATTTAGTCGCTAAAAAAACTAATCCTTGCCTGCTCATTCTACTTTTGAGAGACAGTCAGCAATTTTCCTGCTAAATGAATTGAGTGCTTTATAATATTAAAGCATTTGTGCCAGGGTCGACCTTATTGTGATTGGAGTTCCCTCCTTGGAGAAGGTTGAAAGCTGTATCGGCAGGCACAGATGGGAGAGGTTTATTGCAGGTATGGGAACCCACATGATGAACTGCAGTGCTAGGTGAGGTATTTTATTTAGCATTTAGCTTTGCCTCACATGTCCGTGGCCTATTAATTCATTCCCAGGAGACCTATTGTAATTTTCCAGACACCTGAAAATTTTCAAGCAGATGTCACTTTAAACAAAACCAAAAAAATTGGAGACATATCTGCTGATTCTTACTGGTGTCTGACAGCAGTAAGTTCTATGCTAAAACTGCTTGCTCTTAAGATAAGAGAGGGACAGGCTCCAATATCTGACTAGCAGCAATATTTTTACTTTTAAAAACAGAACCGTGGAAAAGGGAGGTCTGTTATATTGGAGGAGAAGGAAAGGTTGGGAGTGAGCACTTGGTTTTAACCCTGGAAAGGGATGGAATAGTCAGCTTCAAACTGGGATGTGTCTAGATATGAGAAACCTTTACATAAGTCTTTCTTTGAGCCTCACTCAGGCAGATAATGAAATTATCTGGAAGACGAATAGGGAAATACACTTAGGAAAACACCAATGCCAAAAACATTGCTAAATGACAGTTTTAGTAGGGAGCTTGTCAGCAGATTGCTAACACCTGAAGAATTTTAAAGCTTTGTTGTCATAGTACGGTTATAACCTCCCCCTTGCCCAGCTCTATGTCATGAAGTTTGGAACTGAATAGTCAGTCTATCCAGCTCCCTTGCAATCTAATAGATTTCCACCACTCACCCAGTTTTCTACACCATTTAAGGACAACTACAGAGGTAACAGCATCAAGGTGAGTATCTATTGTTTTTGCTACCTGCACAGGTGACGGATGAATACACTCATTTTCCCAGTCACCCCACTTCTAGCTGTTCTTGTGGGAAGGTTCAGGATGGTGATTGCTTGGTATGGTGAGAGCTGTTGGGAAGCTGGAGGTGGTGCTGTCTAGCAGGTTGCCTTGTCCTCCTGTGGAGCATCAGGTCAGATGTGGGAGGGCTGAACAAGAGCACCGGAAAGTGGCCAGCTCTAGTTCAGCCATGTTCAGACTGTGTGCCATTAAGCCTGCTCAGGAGGGTGTTCCTTCATCCCTTTTGTCACAAGAAAAGAAGAGCATAAACAGTACTGTTTTTCCGTCTCTTTCACTAAACAGTTAAGAAAACAAAAACACATTTAAAAGCTAGATGCCTGAATCTTTCCCTGGATGCCAAGGTGATGAAGTGTTAAGAACTTTGCTGGCTCAGTCAGGTCACTCCATGAGTATCAGAAAATCAGGCAGTGGACTGTATTACCCATCTGTCAAGAAAGTTACCAAACAGCTTTCAGTTAATTATTTTTAGGAGAAATGCAAATTGTCTTCGCTTAGGACAGCTCCACTGCAGGCCGGAGTCAGTGCTCCATAAAGTGATATTGTTACAGTGAAATCAATGCAACTTTCTTGGCTTGTAACAGCTGAGGATGTGGCCTAAGCTAATTTTTGCTTAAACCTTGTACAATAAAATGTTTTAGCACATGATGAATGTTAGGTATCCTGGTAGTTCCAGGTAATAATGAGATTCTGATTGCTTAGGTTAACTCTTCAGTGTTTGAGTCTTCATCAGTAGACTTGCAACAGTTCCAATTAAATGAGTTGTGTATTTAATGCCTTTTCCTCTGTGTTGGAGAAAATGGTCTGCAAAAGTTATAGAAATACAGAAGACCGACATAATAGGATTAATATGTAAAATCAAACCCTGTATCTATAAATATGTGAGAAGACATTGAGTTGAGAGGAAATACTCATTGTACAGAGCATTGCACATGCATGGCAAGCTTGCGTAACACAACCCTATTTATGATAGGAGCTTCCCAAGACATGATGTTTTCAAGGTTCTCTTCCCTTGCACTGTCATTCTCAACCTCTCTCTTCCTCCTAGGCAGGCCAATTACTGGAATAGCTCAGAAGTTTCTGTCACAACTTGAGCAGTTTCTCAAAACAAGTATCAGCTTAAAAAGAATAGACGGAGAAAACCGAAAAAAGCTACAGGGATATAGCTGGAGGGGGGAAAAGGGAGGGAACGTCAGTTGTCTACTTCCAAAGTAATTGTGGATATGGATTGCATGGCAGCCTTCTCATCAGCAGGGAGTCTGACAGGTCTATCAGGGGAGAGTTCATCTACTTCTATAATAGTAGTTATTTGAACAACTAGAGATCGATATAGTTTCTAGGGGAGACACTGCTATTTATTGGGAAATAAGAGAGAAACTTTGGTGAAAGTTTCCTTTCTGTTTCTACAGTAACCACCATCAGGAGGACTGTGTACATGTTTACTCTAGCTGGGATTCATGCATAGCGGTTCGAAACTGCATGGCTACAGAGCAAAAGCAGTCTACGCAAGTCATGTACAGAGAACCACTTGCTTTGCCTCAAACTTTTCAAAGCTTGGAGTGGTCAGACAGTAGGCATCAAAGTGATGAGTTAGCACCTGAAGGACATCACTTGTGAAATAAAAATCGGCTCGGAATTTGCATCTGCTTCTGGCCAGCGACGGGGTGTTTGGACGGGGGCCCACCCACGCCTGCCTGCAAGTGATTCTTGCAGCCTCTTCTGCTTCCAAGCTTTCTGTGAATAGCTTTGTGTGCAGAAGGCAGCGTGTTACAAGCCCAGGAAACATGCAGTGCTCAAGGTCAGCAGCTCATTTCTATGTAGAAAACAGAAATACCCTGATAGGTGGTGCGCAAAAGGTTTTGATTTAGCTCTGAATTTCCTTGAGAAAGGGGGTCCATCTCATTCGTTGCATGTAAAAGACTTGGGTCTGTCACCCCACGTGAAGGGGGGGGTGCAAGGCGCTGGTGCCCTCCACCACCTCAGACCCCTTACAGAAAAGTCATTTCTACCAGTACCCCTCACAAAAAAGCAACACACTTAGGATGTGGGCACTTAAGGACTGGGATCTGGTTAAGTAATGATTAGGGAGACAATAAATACTACTGCATGGTGCGTCGTGAAAGCCAGGCAGGAACACTTCTACTCTGTTAGCAAACATACCTGCAATATCTTTACCTTAAATGAGCTATAAAGTTGTCTGCCTCTACTTCGCTGTTTACTTTGTGTTACCATTTTCTGCACATGCTGCAGTATTTTGCTTCTTAAGAGGTGTGTGTGATAAGCTCATGAATAACAAATGAGGATTTATGTTTGTGGATTGTGAAATAATATTAACGTGGCTATTACTTTTAATCTTTGCTTTTGAATGATGTATTGAGCTGCAGGTAATCCCAGAGGGATATTATTAGGGTCTGAGTATTGAAAATGTCTCCTTCTTTTGTCTTCCCTGCTATTAAGTGTGGAATTGAATGTAGAAAAGTGAAGAAAGTAGGACAAACACAGGCTCTCTGATTTAATGTCTTATTTTATAGTCTAAGAGCCCCACCAGCTGTATAATATAATGGGGGGTGGGGGGAGAGGAGAAGAAAAATGAGAAATTCTGAAAATCTGAACACAAGCTACATTTTTTGAGAGAAATGATGACAGTCTCCCCACGCTAAAGCTTGATCTCCAGTAATGAAGACTGAAATTAGCTGTTTCCAAGAAACTTTCATTCATTTAAAACCCCAAATCTTCCTTACTGTTTGGAAATTAACAAATACATTTTCTTTTCTTTGCAGCTTCTGAGTACCAGAAATGGAAGCTGGACTGAATTTTGCAGCCCAACATTTTAAATAATAGTAGAAAAATGTAAAGTGCTTGCAATTCTATTGGAATAAAATTGAATAGACTGTCTCTTCAAATTTACCCTTCTGTATCTGACTGTGATAGGATGCTGTTTCTTCAAGAGGATGGATCTCTGAAAACATTCTCCAGGAGTGTAAATATGAGAGGAAAAATACAATGTCTGGGATGGTTTCATGCAAATACACCCCCCCATACATATTTGTAAATAAACAGAAAATCTTGCTAGCTCTGTAAATATACCATTCATTTCATGACATCAAACAAATATTGTTTGTTATCTTTGCATCTCAGTAATACTGCTATTAACTTCCATTAGTACATTATTGTTGTATCTCTGTCGATAGAGCTGGCTGGACAAAAGAGAAAATTTGGGGGCAGGAGGAGAAATACTCGATACTATTTTAATTCTAATTTCTCATTCAGATAGCACTTCTACTGAGTATCTTTCCATGATATCCATCAAAAACAACTCCAGCCAGCCTGCAGGGGTGGTTCAAACTTCCTAGCCATAAGAGTCGTGCCTGGGGTTTGTACTGGGGCACAGGCAGCCTTCCATAGGCGGCAGCAGTGCTGAGCACGCACTTGTGCATCTGCCCCAGGGAACAAGGCTGCTCCTGGAGAAGGACAGGGAGTAGAATGGCTGCTCTCCTGTGCATGGCCTGACATGGGGCTGGGGAGAGCAAGCAGGAGGATGAAAGCAGACCAACAAGTATGGGTGGACTTCAGGAACTCAAGAGGACCAACCCCCCCGGCTCTTTCAGAAGCGACTGCTGTCCCCTGTCTGTGTCATGGCAGCAGCCTGTGGGCAAGAGGAAGGTGCCCAATTGTCAGGACAAGCTTCTCTGAGTGACTGGTAAGTTCCCAGAAGGAAAGCCTTCTGCAGGCTTGATCTAACTGATGGGCCACCAAGCCACACCACATTGCACCACCTGCTCTTAATCCCACTAATGACAGAAATGCAGAGACCTCCCAAGATTTAGCTATGCACAAGATCAACTACCAGCTCTTTGTCTTGCACAGTGTCGTAATGCAAAATCCACCAAACACTGTTGAAAAGGCGAGCGCAGACTCCTACCTCCCCCTCTTGAGGGATCTTCTAGCAGAAGTATTGTAAATGGCTCAGCTGAAGGCCACGCAGGTTTGCAAAAAACTGAATGAAAAGCCTACAACACTTGAGAAGCTTGAAGTGTGTAGAAATTTAAATGTAGTCCTTGCTGTAGGGCAGATCAGAACTGAAGAAAGCTGTGGTGCAAGGCTGACTGGGAAGGAGCAGCGTCCATTTTTCAGGAGCAAAGTGACTGCAGGTCTGCATCTCTTGTGTGCTCATGACCCTGAGGACAGTAAAAAAGACAGGTGGGTAAGGGGTGAAGATTAGGTCCCTTTGTCCTTTCTAACTTTACTCTGGGAAACAGTTTAAATTTCAGTGGGAATTCTTATTCTTAAAGCTAAGACAGTCCTGTCCTTGAAAGCTGGTAGACCTAATTATGAGAGGCTTATAGGGATGGTGAATAGATCATCTTTGCTTCTTGAGTTAATCTTGATATATAATGCATGGCAAATATTGTCTTGTTTCTTTTAAAAACCGTCAGTGAGAGGAAATTCCAGAGACGGGAAATGCAATCTTTCAAAGGATTAAGAGAGAACTAACTAACATGAACCAGATCATTAACTTTGTATTTTCTGTTCCACCTTCTGATGCCCATATTTCACTCATGAGGATGAGTTGGAATGACTCCAAAAACTAAGTGGAAATTAATTTCTCAAAGGCTGATCTGGAAGTTAAGATGCATTTCAAAAATCACTTGCTTTACAGATCCCATCCATTTGCCCTGAAGAAAGAAAAAATAATGCTTTATGTAGCAACACGAAGTACAAGTTGAAATGAATATGGGTGAGCCACTACAGGGGGCTCAGGGGGGAACCAGCCAGCAACCCAGCACTGCCATGAAATGCTACATCAGCCATTGTGGGAATGTATTTAACCTGCTTAAGACAGATCCTTAAAACGGAGAATTTTTTTTAAGGAAGCTGGGAGGACTATGCAAGGAGGATTGTACACGCTGTGATTTCACAGAAGATTTTAAGATATCAAAACCGGGTTTTTGATGAGATCCCCTATATTATGACAACCTATATTACAGAAAATTCAGGAAAAAAAATCAAAGGTTTGATTTTGCTTTCAACATTATGTTCTTTAACATAGACTATTTAAGAACCTATTTTCAAAATGAAAGTAACATTGATAAAATGTTAAAGCTCTTTTCTTCCTCTAAAGCATGATTTTTAGGATATATAAATTGTAATTTTCTAAAATATCAAACTTATGGAAGATTTAATTACCGAAAACAATTTTTTGTGACAGAAAACTGCTTTGCAGAAGGTTCTGCAGAGCTGGTTTGCAACTGGCTTTAACATAAGCAATTTCAATTGCAAACAAAAAAGAGGAAATTAATCAGGTGTTCTTCATTGTTAGAAAGATTCTCTTCTGAACATATCCGAGGTCCAGTAAACACAGCAGAATTAGGGAAAAGTAGGGCTGTCGTGAGATCAGATTCTAGGCTCAGCCTCAAATAATGTCCCTAATTTTAAGGCTGAGAAGTAAAGGGTAAAATACTAGTGGTTTGAGTTATGAATACACTTAAGGTCTTTGCTGAACTATGATATGAGACTAATGATGATAAATATTGTGAAAGTGATTAAAGCATGATTGCATAGAAATGCATTTGTATTATAATATTAAGTAATTAAGATTCTTGCATTCTTCCTAGCTATGCTTACAGATAGGTAAAAGGAATCACAGTGAAATTGATAGCTTCATTTTCAGAAGTGCTGAAAAACCCTCTTCTGCTACTCTTCTCTGTGTGCCGTGATTATATTTAGCACCTCCAGACATCTTGCTTAAAGTCACAGGACAGGAGAGCAGTGGCATAAGTCATCTGCTTTCATATCTGACCTGCAGACCATTTTGGAAGGGATTTCTCCTGGCATAGGATAGGAAAGAAAGGATCAAGTACTGCAAATATGGCACAGATCATTTAATCCTGACACTTTGTACCTGGAATCACATTGCAAGTGAAAGTATGCCTTGGGGGTCAATAAAATGCTGACTCTGCAAAAGGAAGTGTCAAAATTGGTGTGGATTTTAATAGCACTCGATGTTAGCACTGACATTTCAGTGTGACCGGCTTGTGAGATGAGCTAGCACATGCCAATCTAATTGAGAAAAATGCCCACTAAATAAGAGCTAAAGACTGAGTGGGAATGATTTGTTCCTTCCTGCTTTGGGGAAGCACTAAAGAGCAAGAAGGCAAGTTGGCCAAACTCTATGGAGAAATTCTTTGCATAAATGCAGAACTGAGGTTTCCAAAGCTGCTGTGTAAACCTTTCCTAGGGTTTAAGTTAATTTAAAACAGAAAATGCAGTACCCATGAAAAAGCTTCCCTTTGTTCCAGTAAAAAATGTGCCTTTTCATCCAGTTGAACCTATTTGCACTGGCTTAAAGCAGTAATTGCTAATGATTCTTTTGGTTCAATGTTATTCTGGACAAATTATGGCAATTATCTAGATCACAAATATATGTAACTGTATCTGATACTTTCTGTAATTGTGCTTGAAGTTCAAATACCTGATGTTTAATGTGGCCTATTCCATTAATGATTGTTCTAAGCAAAGTCAATGGCAAAAGTCCCAGTGACTTCAGTGGTGAAGGTTCACACCCTTAGATATGGTTCATCTTACTTCAGAGGAAGATTTTGTTTTCTTTTAATTCACTAGATGGTAGCAGTGTACAAATTGTGTGGTGTATTTTTTTTTTTTAATTCTAATCAGACTCACCTTCAGAACCTTCTTTCATTTCCCAACCCATCCTTTCAGAGTCTTGCACCAGGGTCTTGAGGGGAAAGAAGACAAAAGGTTTTAAACATCCTTCTGAAGGGATGCCAAATTTTGTGCCATCCTCCAGATGTTTTCTTGTCATGACAGAAGCCAGACTGCATTGGAAGAGTACAGCTACTGATGGTCAGAGAATGACATCGACGTCTAAGGCTGAGCTTAAACACTTTCATCCAGCCAACATATAAAAATAGAAGAATGAGACATTAAATTTCCATTAGTTCTGTATCCCTTCCACCAGTTTTTACTGAATTCTCTGTAACGTGTCAGGCAGCATGATTAAATGAATGTCCTTTATGATAGTAGTCGGTTCTGGGAAAGTCACTGTGTTCAGCAAGGGACAATCTAGTTGACAACAGGCAAGAGGACTTGAGCTTCCAAACTAGTAATCTAGGGTAGGGATGTTGCTGAGTGTAATCCATTTTTGTCAACAGTAGATGCGCAGATAAACAAGAAACAGTCATTTGAAACAGATGTTGCTGTTTTGTACACTTTTGTCCTACCTAATACACTGCACATGCTAGGGTTAACCTCCTGATCTACATGTGGCTACATGAGCATTTGCCATTTTGAGGGATGGAGGGAGGGAGGAAGGGAAAACTTTAACAAAATGTTGGCAGTCTTTTTCTTGCAACAAGAAATTTTTTTCAGACAGTTCAGTGTAACCTTTGACATTTCACTTTTATCACTAGCATGCCCTGTGCTTTCAGTGACGATGGCCAGTCCTGAGTGGTGCTCTTAGGGAGCTGGTCACAGCCAAATGAGCCACTGAAAGGGCTGCTTCCTGCCAAAGTGCTTCTCAGCGTCTCTCCAGAGAGTCTGTATCCCTCTGGTTTCTCATCTACTACTCCCCACCTCTTCTCTCACAGTTTGCTCTATTGTTCAGGATCTTCCAGTGTGGGGGGTTTATTACAGTTATCACAATGCTAGGTTTAGCCAAAAATTAATTCCTGAGAAGGTGCTGTGCTGTTATGACTTACCTCTAGTTTGGTATTACATCTCATCAACCACATAGGTGGCTCCTCTCCAATGTTGCCTGTTCCAGCCTGCCTGTGTCTTGAACAGTCACGGTCAAGCAAGCTGACTGTCTTGGCTAGTGCAGCAACTTGAAACGAGCTCAGTATTTTTTAAAAATATACAGCACTCATAGCTCTAAATTTCATTCCTAATAGTTCTACTACAATATATCGGAGATGAACGATGAAATTTGAAGTGGTCTGTCAGAGAGCCTTTTTTAGCCTAAAAATACATGATGCTAAAAAAGATGCAGATATTTATGTACTGATAGATAATGGCCAGAAGTAGCAGAGATATGATTAATGCAACCCTCCAGTGCGCAGCTAGAACTAACTGTAGTTATCCAATATCCCCATCTGATCCTAGTAGGATGCAGATAGGAGCCTTATCACTAACTAAAACAAAGTCCTCTTGACTGAATCAGACAGGCTGATACCAAGATCACTTTGCAGAAGTTGGCCCATATAAAGCTTGCAGCAAACATTATTTTCTGGTGGTACAGTGAAATAATTCAGAGGACATTTGCAGGAGAGTTTTCAGAATTCCTTCAGGCAATGGTTGTGGAAGAGAGACTGTAATATAAGCACGCTCTTGCTTTGTGCAAAGCACAGTGAGATAGGCGGAATTAACATTGATGGGAGAAAGCACACTCAGTTTTCATGAAGATGTTTAAATGTCTGATATCGTTTTGCCAGTTTGAGTGGTTGAGTGGCAGGAATATACTGGGTTTTATACTTTATTTTGGCAGCAACTGAGATACTGAATTTTAAAATGTACGTGCAGATGTAAAAAAAAAAATCATTGTAAATGGGTATCATACCTTAACAGCTTGTCCATTTTATAAGTCTTTGTATAATACCCTGGGTAATATGAAACAATTTCCTAGTCAGGGCCACAAAAATCATCCTGAAATATATGACAGAGATGATGATAAAACAAGACAGTCAAGATCAGATTTCCAGTTTCTTTTGGTTCTTGTTCTTTCATAGTTGCTAGCAAAAGTTTCAAAATGAGGGTCCCAATCTAAAATTTCAGCAAGGAAATGATTCACACCTGGAAAATAACAGCTTATGCTGAAAATAGCAAACAAAATATACCAGTTCATGTTGCAAGTGCATGAATGAGAAGAAGGCAGGGTATATGCTGATTCCGTGTCACACTAATTCGACAACTATCACCTAGGAATTAATAAAACATAT
>NW_008824900.1:3265554-3282158 GCF_000699105.1 Pygoscelis adeliae | reverse complement strand
TGCTGCTGTGGTGATACATTGCAATAATATGCCAGTGATGATATTCCAGTAATAAATGATGGTAATATACCATCAGATCGTCATCACTCCAGTGATGTACCATTGCAATACATCATCGGGCAATGGAGTTTAAGCATTAGTGGAAGAGGCAAACGTCAATATACATGTACTGAACATGGTGTACAACATAACGTACCTACCGTATGCACTGCATATGTGTGTGCAACAATAACTGTATATGAAACATATACTGCATATACGGGTTTTTCTCACCCTTTTGAATACTTAAAATCTAAAGGGAATGTGAGTATTCAAACAATCATAGAATAGAATCATGGAATCATTCAGGTTGGAAAAGACCCATAAGACCATCGAGTGATGGAGCTGCTTGGGAATCAGCTCTCCAGATTTTCACCACCCTGCACTGCCATGTAAGTGTGTTGGGTGATTGCCTCTCGTAGTATTTATACTCCAAAATGATATGTAGAGCCTTGGTATGATAGGTCAGGGTCAGCAGGTTTTCGATTTAATTTGCAACTGCTTGTCAGCTTGTTCCTAAGACAGTGATTACTGCCAGAGGGCTCTCAAACTATTTGGTGAGTACCAACCGATTCTTCTGCAATAATGGTGTAATATTACACCTGATATGCATACAGATGGACCAAGTAATTGGAGGGAAAAATTGAAGATATTTCTCAGTCCTTATTCCTTTCATTTGGCAGCTGTCTTCACTGGAAGCTTGTACAGATGTAAGGCATCACAGCGGTGACATTTTCACTGAAGTATTCTCAGATGACATAATTCATAGATTAATCTCCAGTGAAATTTCCTGAAGAACTGATGCATCCTAGCTCCCAAACAGTGATGCGAGTTTGGGGAGTCATGCCGAGTCACCTGCCTACAAGTAGGTTTCAAAAGAAGGGAAGAAAACTTTGGCTTTACTTTGGAAGCCAAAGTGGCAATACCACAACATTAGAATCAAGGGACGAGACTCCTTTTTAGTTAGTAAAGTGCAGTTTCAGAGGTTCAATTTTGATGACAACAGACCAGAGAATTAAGCTATGCACTTTAAAGATTTTTCTTAGCCTTTCTGATACTAAATTTCTCCAGAGGAATTCAGTACCAGCCAGTTCTGTGATCAATAAATATGCTATTGATGGAAAATGAGGGAAGGACTTAAAGAATCATTAAAGGTCAGCTGGTTTGTCCCTAAAGCTCATATGCTCAGCATCTGTTTACTACTTAAGTGTCACAGACTGAGACAGTGAAATTCACCTGGGAAAGAGGTTTGATTTTGTATGGCTGGCTGAAATTTGTGTCTCCTAACATTGAAGAATATTAATTTTTAGGAGCTGGTGTGATTAGCTTCTGCATGAGCAATCAAATTAGTCACTTCTGCTTCCACTGTTCTTTGATGTAAAAGAAGTAAGATCATTCTATTTAAGTTCAAATGAAAACCCCCGAGCCAAGTAAAGCATCACTCAGAGCTTGGAGCACTGCAGTTTCATCACCCAAAGTGCTGCTACTGTAAATTTGGTTCAGCTACAAAGATTGCATCTTTTAGTACATTATAAATAAACTTTTTAGGATACTATTGCAAGAGTCGGCGCCACATGCTGGAAAAAAAGCAATTAGAAGAAAAGAGAGCTAGGAGAGGTGAGGATCTTCAAGTGTAATATACATGTTGTAACCCAACAGAGCATCCAGAGCCACAGGGGCAAACTGCAGTTCCTGCTGGGCTTGAAACATTTTTGTCTGCTTTATTAACTTCCAGTAGTGGTAGTGGAACTATAGCCTCAGATGGAAAAAATATCCACCTTTAATATAAAGATTCCTAGTGATGAAAACTATCACAACCTTCATTAAATTGTTCCTCTGCTTAGGAAGCTTCGCTGTTAGCAACTTGAAATATATGTCTGGAATATACACAGTCTGGGTTGCTTAAAGTTGAAGCAATTTGGGTTCTACTGTAGGTTTCCTTGTTCAGCAGAGGTTCCTGCCTTCTGGTGGCTTTTACCTTTCCAGTTACTTACTCTATAGCCAAGTTATTGTGTATCTTTCTATTCTGTTTGACCTTTTAGTACACTTACTGATTTATTTTCTTTTAAACTTTCTAAGTTCATAGTCTTGTTTTGTCATCTGTATAGCAATGTTTTACTGAAGCCTAAGTATATTTATTAAATGCCCTTCCTATATCAACCAGGTTAATAATCACTCTAAGAAGATTAAAGTTACTTTGAGAAGATATATTTTCCATACTTTGTTGATCAGCATTAACAGTAGCATGCACCTTTCAGTCTCTATTAATTGAATTAAATATGAGCTTTTCCTTTGTTTTTCCATACTGATGTCAGCCTGACAACCTCCGTTATCTCAGCCACCTTGCCCATACTTTTTAATGAGCTAACAAGGAACTAGCATTCTTTAAGTTTTCTGGAATTCTCCCCTGTCCACGGATTACTGAAAAATCAACATTAACTGCCAAAAAAGCTCCTCAGCCAGCTGCTTTAAAATTCCTCGATGGAAATTACCCAGAACTTCTGATTTAAGTATGTCTAACTACAGTAGCTGTTGATTAATATCCTCTTTAGTTACAGTAGGAATAGAAAGTATATTACCATCATCATATAACAAATACAACATCCTTTTTCCCCAGTACAGGACAGACATCTTTATTGAATTCTCTTGCATTGTTCCTAAATAAAAAAGAAGTATCTATTGTTTCTGTTTGGGAACAGACCTATTGGTCTGTTTCAAGGTTTTTTTTCTTCCACTCCAGAAATATTTTGCTAAAACTGTTCCCTTATTAATGTTCTCAACTACACATTTATGTTTTTCTTGTCAGTTATCTATCCTCTTTTACTATCAAATTTGTCTTTTTCCTCCTTATCAGTAAGACTTACTTTTATGGCTGCATTCACTTCCTTCCTGCTGCAGAGGTTTTTGATTTATTATGCTGAGCTTATTCTATTGTGTTTTTACACAGATACAACCTTCTTTCTCTTGTTAAAATAAGATATTTTTAAGTAGTTCTTACAAAGCTCTCATATTTTCTGCCTTGTTAATCTAGTTGATTTTGCTCATTATGGTTTTTGGCTTTATACATCCAACTTTCTTAAGGCACCACTGTATACTGTACTGGTTCAAACTTCATTTTATTTGCATATAGCAACATTAGTTGAATTATTGCACTTACATGTCAGTAACGAAGCCATGACCGGTCCTTGGTGTAGGTATTTCCCCTTTATTCAAGAGCGCATCAAAGATAAGCAAAAATCACACATAAAACTGTCATTCACTCCTGACACTGAAGTCTTCCTCCCTGGTAAAGGTTCCTCATCTTTCCTACAGGAAAGACCTGGCTGCTGAGTTAAACCAGGAGAAATGCCAGCCTCACCAGAGGAGTTTTATAGCTCCCTGTGGGATATGGCAACTCACTCCAGCTGGGCCCAGGCACAAATTCCCCCTCTCTCCTCCTTCCCCCATGGCAGGGTTCCCTGGCAGTCCCTGAAACGAGGACAGGCAGCTGTGAGGTGTCCTCTGCCAAGGCGAAGAGCATTAACTCTCTTCTTATCACCCGTCCGCTGGGCTCTGTAGGACTTACGAAAGAATCATTCAGACCCCGTGGGCTCTGCCCCAAAGTTGCCTGGCGTCAAGGGGAAGCTCTCCCCAGTGAATTCTGCGCGGGGCTGGCTTCAAGCCTGTGCTAACGTTGGAGGTAACGGATCAGAGCTTGGCTTCTTAATAGGCTGCATTTTGCAAGTTTCTTTGCAGCACTCCTATTCAGTCAGCTGCTGGCTGAGAGAATAAGGTGCTTTAAGTATTTGTGTCTACGTGGAGCAGGTTCAGGCTGCTCACTGTTTCAGTTCGAGGAGAAAACGAGCTGATGTCCCCCATTGCTCCCTCTCTTTGAATCCCAATGTTATGCTCTCAAAACAATAACCCTGTTTAGCTGCATTCATAGACTAAAATGTCTGCACTCTGGTTTCCTCACTTGCACTTGTGTTTGGATCTTTACTTATAGCCGCTGTAATTGAAAATGGTTAATGTGCAACAGCTTCGCTATGTGGTTAACAGATCCAATTAGGTGTGAGTTCAATATCTGTTACATTGCTTTGCAGAGGACTTTCTTACATCTTAACTTCAAACCTGATTAGAGAAAAAAAAAATCTTTCAGAAGTTCTTTCCCAGTGTATATCTCCTCTGTCTCTGAAAGTGCTTGGATTTACGTGTGTATCTTCAGCAGTTGAACAGCACTGTAAACAAGCAGAATAGCCAGCAAAGGCAAAGTGCTCTTGCAAAGGGAGTGCTCGGTAACTCCGCTGCAGGCTGTCCGAATCGTACAGTCTGCCGTAAAGTGGCATTTCTGTGGCCACGTCACTAGCCCCTTCCAGCCCACGCTGGGTTTAACGAACACACGCTTCATGACAGCGTGCTGTGGCTCCAGCGGTCTTTAAAACCGCCCACGAGTCACAACGTGGCCCAGCTCTGTGCTAACCTCTGCGTGAGTGCAGGACGCTGCGGCTGCCGGAGCTGGAGTGGGCACCGGCAGCGGGGGGTCTCTGCCCGCTCACTCTGCGCAGCTGAAGCTTCCCACCCCACATAAAGCCTGAAGTCAGGCTGTGCATCCAAATACGGCTGATCCGTGGTGTGTCAGATACATTAACAAAGCTTCTTCATAGCTGCTCTTCCCCCTCTTCATCCAAAAAAAGAAACAAAGAATTCTTTCTATTTTGGAGCTTAGGCTTGTAGGCTTAAATACTATATATACACGAACTTTCAACATGCGATATCATATTTTATAAAACCATGGCAAAGAAAATATATTGAATGCTTGCCAGATTCCTCCCCCGCAGTCCTGCTCCTGACACTAGGCACCTATTGTAGAGCTAGGAATATTCCCTCCCCACATCTAGCTTTTGACAGTAGCTTGCTTTTGTGAGCGCAAAAAAAAAAAGAAAAAAAAGAAAGAAGTTACAGCAAATTAATGTCTCCTCTGCTGAATATGTTATTTCTATTAAAATTTTAAAAGAGTTTGAAGTGACAGTAAATGTGGTCTTATTTTAGAATGGTTTCCATAACACTACACAACAGTTGCCAATGGCACTTATGCCTTCTCGTACATACACGCACAGCTATTTAGCTGACAACAGTGTTTAAGCCATTAAACAAGATAATATTGCAACTGTTATGCAATGGTAAAGCTCGCTCTTGAAAGAAGTATTTGGTGTTTTAAGCTGAAAGTCGACATTTGTTCCATATTCATTTATATTTTCTTTATTAGAAATGTATAATTTAATGTAATATTCAAGGCCTTTAGGGTATACACTCTGTTACCTATAAAACATTCATGCAGATTGAACACTTTTTTGGTGCCAGTTCTTGGCTTTGTACATCTGCTATACAATACTGAGTAGTCTAACTAACAACATGCCTTAATTGAGTTTAGGTGTTCAAGTAATTTATTTAAATTTAGTAGTGTGAATAATTTATTTCAATTTACATTTTAATTATTTTACCCACTTTTTTGGGAGTAACCTCATTTGCTAGCTTCTAAAAAAATAATCGACATATGTTTACTGCAGCAACATTCACACTTACTAAATTCTCTGAGAAGCTTAGTTCCAAACTAAGAAATACTAATGAATTATTCATATGTCAGGCATTAGCTGGAATTAAATTAGGATGTCCAGATCTAAAAGAAACCTGACCTTCTAGTACCCAACAGTCCCTAAAGCTCCCTAAGGGTTGTTCATCTGTCATGGCAAGTTGGACTAAGCTGCATTTAAGTATGGCAAAATAGGAATATTTCTGCAGTCAATGTGGGTTTATAGGTTTTTATTTATTATTATATGTTATTATTTATTATCTGTAATTGAACAGTTTATTGGGACATCATGCACGGCATGGAGTTCCTTGTGCTCTTTGCCCGGGAATATTTATAACCCAAAAGAAACTGATTTTTTTGTTGTTGTTATCTTCGTTTACTTTGCAAAAGTGGACTAAACAAGGTGATTTTTTTTTTTTCCCCCATGGAACTAACAGAAAGTGAAGGTCTGAGATAGGCAT
This sequence comes from Pygoscelis adeliae, assembly GCF_000699105.1. Classification (NCBI taxonomy): domain Eukaryota; kingdom Metazoa; phylum Chordata; class Aves; order Sphenisciformes; family Spheniscidae; genus Pygoscelis; species Pygoscelis adeliae. The sequence continues at coordinate 3,276,089 of NW_008824900.1, read as the reverse complement.
TCCATTTCCAGCTGGTGCTTATTGTATTTAGGGGCCTCACAAGTGAGGAAATGGATACATACCCATACGTACAAACGTCTAATCTGTGGCACCCTCAGAAGTTCACCAGCGTGCCCAGAGCTCAGCTCGATTTACACGAGCTGCAGCGTGGTCTATTGGTTGTGCGTTTGCTGGGAGAACTTCCAGGAAGTCCAAGCTCAAAGGACTTATGTCCTCAGAAATAAATGGGGACTTTGGTGGGAAACCAGCAACAATTTAGAAAGCATTATGTATTTATTCACTGACAACAAAAGCTAATTGCTTGTTGTCTGAAAAATCTGCTTTCTTTAAAGCTGGGCCTGAAAAACGGAGGCACCCAAAACCAGACAAAACTAAAAAAGTGCGAAACAGATTAAAACTCTGAGTTTGCGGTGCCAAACCTGTGGTGTTGCCTGCCCCACGTCGAGGGTCGCTGGGGCACACGGGCTGCCTGGTCTGCTGCCCTCTCTGAGTCCCGCAGTGCTGAGGTGAGCACAGATGCCCTACCCCTGAGCCGGTGTCATTTCCTTGTAGTATGTGGGAAACTTGGAAAGCAGCTAAGTCTGTTTGCAGAATTATGTAAGACTTTAAAGGCTTCTGCTCCTATCTGAAATATAAGCCCTGAGCAGTTATTATCAGGGAGCCATAGGCAGGCACGGTTTTACCTAGTTCTCTTGCTGTTTCCTGGGCATTAGCCGCAGACCTTGTTCTTGCAACCACACGTGACAACAGTTTAACTCAGTTCACTGGAGCTATTCAGATATATCATTATTTGCATGGCACAGACTTCAGGACTCATCAGTTTAACCCATGAAGTGCTGCTGCTGTTTTAAGTACTGCTCCCCCGCTGCACACAGAGATGGATCAAGGGTGCTCATCCGGGGCACGGCTTGGGAATTTGTTCACCAAAGAGTGTCCGTAACAGTTCTCTCCAATTCTTTCATGGGTTTCTAGTGCATTCAGCCTCAGGGTCTAACTGACTCCTAACGTTGGGACATACGGTATGATCTGATTTTAGAGGAGCTTAAGATCTAAGAAAATATCGAACGTCTGCATCCAGCTCTTACAGAACATCTCTCTCAGCAGCAGCTGCCTGTATAGGTTTCAAAGTGTTAACAGCAGAAACACTGTCCCCATTTTATAGACACTTGTTAGTGACTGAGGTGGCTAAAATAGTTTTATAACCAGAAAAAGATGCCGTCAACAAAGGGCAACGAAAACCACTCAGCATTAAATATGTGAGGATTTTTCTTTAGTGGCAAAGTCAGTTTGTGACATTTTGCCATCAGTCCTGCGTGCAGGCAGGCATGTACACATGCACCTGTGTCTCTCTAGTTGTCTTTTTTTTTAAATGATGTTTTCCGAATACAATGTAAATATAAGCAAAAGTATATGCATTGGTTTCAGCCTAAATGTCTTTGTTCCTTGGATTTCTATGTGTACGTGTGTGTATATATATTATTCAGCACTGTCTTTTTTTACTCATGCATACCTTTTTACACACACAAGTGCACCCTGAGATGTTATGATCTCCCTTGCCTGTCGATCTATAGCTACATAAACGTTTCTCTAGGTAAATAAATTTCACCACATTTTACTTTAAAATGTAATTTTTTTTCAAATTCACTTTTACTGCTAAATATAGCACATAATGGCCCATCCATAAATGAACACCTTGAGAATGGAAAAAGGTAAGCTGGAAATATTTTTAATAATAAAAATCTTTAGCCTTTAGCTACAACAAACTACATGCATATCTTTGTTTTGAATATCAACTGAGATGCTATTAAAAATAAGCCTTTTTTTTCAGCTGTAGAAAAAAATCCCAGCTGAGCAGAAGCTGGGTGTAGAGGAGTCTGCGGAGAAGCAGTGGTCCGGTGGGTTGTGGTTCAGGTGCAGTCACAGTCATCCTAGCCGAAACTACGAACTGCAGCTTTCCGGAGCTAAAAGCACAATCTGCAGCTTCAACCAAAGAGGTGGCCGTGCTGCTGAGAGCTGTACTACATGGGACTCCTCCACTGACCGAGCGGCCACCCCGGCGGTGGCACAAAATTCATTCTGAAGTCGGCAAGTTCTCTGCTTGGGAAAGGTTTGACGTTAGTTGTTGTGGGGTGCAATGAACGCTCAGGCTGTTTTCTCTGCATCACAGTCTGCAAATTCCAGCTGAAGGAACTGATTAGTTCAGCAGATGGTTAAATACCTTGTTGAACCAGAGCCATAGCCGATCCCGACACGTGGGGAAGTAACTTGGGGAATGATTATGACAAGCACAAGGCTGTGGACATCTGACAAGTGAGGTGTCCCAAAGCCATGTGCAGGCGGGGATGGGGACAGTGCCAGCCTGGACACATGGCTGCTACGGGACGGGGAGTGCCCGGCTGGGGCTGGGGGATGCAGCCGCCCCAGGCACTGCGGGGAGGCGCCCGGGCATGGGGAGGAGAGCCCCACAGGGGACTTCAGCACGTACAGGGTGGAAGGTCCATCTGTGCCGCTTTGGCACCAGCAAGCAGCAGAGCAGGAATATCCTGAGAGGCATCACACCATGAAATGAGCTATAGGGACCATGAACTGCTGCAAATTCACGGTGTTACAAAATCTACTCCACAGTCGTCTTTAAATGTTTATTCCTCAAGCTACATGCTTTTCACTCAGACCCTTACAAACCACTGTCCTAAAACACTCATCACAACCGATTTTGTAGATTTTGTAGTAATGTTGGTATGCAGTGTGAAGCTGCTGGCGAGCTGTGGTGAATATGCAACATACACAGCTTTCCATATTACAAACCTGCATGTATCCTCGCAGTAAAAGGATTAAAATGATTTTTGGACAACATGACCTCTGTTTTGAAGGTCACAAGCAAAAGACCTTCCTGAAAGGTAGACAGAACATTTTGCAGATGACAAGGAGCAATTTCTGTAAGAAAAAATTCCATCTTTGAGCAAAGAGCTTAATAAAAAATATAAGCAAAAGGTAGAAAACCAGCACCAGTTGTTAAAAAAAAAAAAGAAAAAAAACCCTTGTTTCACAAAATATATTTGTAAATACTTTTTTTTCTTATAGTGGTCCAAATTTTTAGGCATTTTGTGGACAACTCTGAGACTAGCTCTTTGTCCCATTGCACTTACTATCCAATACTGCACATATGCAAGAAATGAGCAAACGGTAAGACTGGGAGTGATGGACATAACCGTGAAAACAGTTTTGGCCTTGTTTGACTGTGAATGGCTTTTCAGGTGCAGATTTAATTGAAAAAGGGACTAATATGAGCAGGATGTCTTCTTATTTGATGGCTCTGAACCTACCTCTCTCCTCACCTTCTTTATGCTGGAGGCACAGCGGATATGCTGGGAGAAGGATCATGCCATACTTTTCCTCTAAGCCTCCGCTGTTGGAAACAGGATATTAAATGCTTGGCAATAAAGCAGGTTCTGCTTGTTGTTCAGTAACCTTGTAGCCTTCAGCTCTGCTCTAAAATCTTACAGGAGCCGAGTGCCCGAGCAGGAATCAATGATTTGTATCAGAGAGGAAGGAGGATATTAAAGATACACTGGAGGAAACAAAAAAAGAGAAGCTAACCTCGGAGCAGCCAAATGGGTAGAGACCCATCGGTTCAACTTCTAACCCTCATTACTTGTCCCTTTCCATTGCTGAATTTAATCTTCTTTACATGATTCTTGCCAGCCCCTCCTCTGGGACTGCAAGCTGGCTTTTTAACTTGATTAGTGGCTTTTGTGCACAGCCTCTACTGGGCGGGAGTTGAGGCTGGGGAGTGAGATGAGGCAGTTGGGGAAATAGTGCTGCTTATCCATCTGGGCTCCAGCAGGCCCTTGTGGATGAAACCTATCAATCATGTGAAAAAGGTTTCTCAGCACTGCTAGAGCTGAGGAAAGCATATGTTTGTTCCCACCTTTGTTATTAGTCCACCCTCTTACTTCAGGGCTGCATGTTCATTAGCAGCCACCTCTTTGTAATGCCCAGGAGGAACTTTGTTGCTGATCCTGATGGGAGAGAAGGCGGCGGGGGGCGAGGGGCAGCCAGTGAGGCCGCGTGAGTGCTGAGCCGCTGAGCCGCTGCTCCCTGGCGACTGCAGCTGACGGTGTCTGCAGGTCTCTTGGGTGGTGCTGGAGGTGCCGGGCAGGGAGGACCCCACCGCAGGAGTAGCACCCGAGCAGGGCTTGATGCCGTGGTTTTCATATTCCCCTCTGGCTCAACTGTCAGCTATCAACCACTTCTAATGGTCCTCCTCTGCCTCCCCTATTCCTTCCTCACCTTTCTATAAAAAAATTTCCAGACTTTTGTTAAACTTGCAATACCCAGAGAGCTGTCCCTGCAGAATGAGCTCTGCCCCTTGGCCTCTGCTTTTCATGTAATGGTCAAACCTGTGGTGCAGAGGTAGATGATGGCTGGTTAGCTCTCATTGTACATAGCATCACAGTGGGCTTGGAGATCAATCCTTATACAGCCAGAGCATTTCTCCTTTGCAGGGGCACAGTTTTCTGTAGGTCTTACTGAGCTAACTGAACGTGCTTACACAGGGACTGTCCTTCGAGCAGCTGGGTGAGGTGGGGACTAGGATGCCTGGTGGGTCTGTCAGGTCTATTTGGCAAGTGAGGAAGCCCAGGTTGTGAATACAGGAATCAGAGTGCCCTTCCTGTCCCCCCTGAAGGAGGAGGCAGTCAGGCTTTGGGGCTGCCAGGCGTGCGGAGTGCAGCTGCTCAGGCAGGGGGGAGAGCAGAGGTGAAGGGCAGCAGGGCTCAGGCCACGGGCGCTGTCATGGGCTGCTCCGGTTGCAGGACTGGAAGCAAATGAAGCGTGCATGTGTTTTGCTTTTCCTCTGAAGTACACAATTCATTAGTAAGCCTTCAGAGAGTCTTACTGTTCACAAGTTCTGGGTCAGGGAAGAATTACCCTGTTTTTTTTCTGAAAGTGGATCACGTGGGTGAGTACAGGTTGGTCTAGAGGATATTACAGCCTTGATGCCTCGCTGGAAAGACAGAGGAGACCAAGCTGAGAGACTGCAATTCCAACCTGGAAGAAGGAAAAGGTCCAGGACCTCATAGCGATCTCTGAGAACTCACAGGGGACAGCTGTGACAACACTGAGCCATGATGATTTGGGGACCGCCATGATGCGGGAGCCTAGAGGGCTGAATCTGGTCCCAGTTACTGCAGTGCAAATCTAGAACAGCCTGTAAAATCTGACCTGCTCTTCTGCTGTGGTGAAGAACAAATGGGAGCACATCAGTCCTCCACGTGTAGTCACCCTTCCGGCTCCCTGCTGAATCCACTGGGTTAAGCTTTCCCATACGCCCGCGCATGCAGGGCTGCTCCCCAGCACCTCTGCAGCTGAAGGGCCACCAGAGGCCCCTTGTGTGACGGTGGCTTATTCTGCTGTTTGAAACGGAGAGCGTCATTCACCTTGCGTCTTTTTTCTGATCTGGAATGACTATTCTCATCTATCACCGTAAAATCAATCTGGAATGCTAGATTCATTCCAATTAAATACGATGCTTCCAGATTAGTCCAAGTGTAATATAAGAATCATTAAATAATTCTGAGCATTCACGTTCTCCTGGCCCTAGCAGAAGGCTGCGAGAGAGGCTTAGTGCTTTTAAATCACTCCACTGTGCTCCTTTATTAAATGCCCCAGTTTTCAGCCCCATATCGCATTATTACCATTGTTGTCCTTTAGGGGTTGATGTTAATGACGACTGAAAGAGCTTAATGAGCATGTGCCTTGAATAAGCTCTTTATACACCTTATAAAATAATTACTCACATTTTATTGAAAACTCCACAGGGCCAAGCTCACAGAAGCAGGCAGGGGTGCCAATTTAATATGATACGGTACACTGCTTTACTCAAATAAGGCCTGATCCTACAGAAGTTCACCTTCATTGCCACAAAGGACAGCAGAATCACACCTGCAGCTGCTGAGCACAGGACTGCAGGATACCTGCCGTTCTCCATCCCGAGACGCTGAGGAAAGGCAATTGAATTTAAGGATCACAAAGCAGCCTCTTAGACTGGAAGTGGTGTTGTATGGCAAGAGAAATAGGATTTAGGTTCTAACAGCGCAAAGACACCTGTTGATCTCTGATGAAAAGTGACTTGTCAATAGTGTGTTAAACATTCTTTAAATAGCGCTAGTAAGCTGCTTTTTCCTGTCGTGTTCCCATCCAGCACAGATCAAAATTGTTGACCTGTTAAAGAAAGAAAGATATTCACAAGGCAATGACTTGCAGTGTCTTCTGGGGTGCAATGTAGTCTCTGCCTTTAACAGTGCAGAGCAGCGGCAGCTCTTATAAGGGCTATAGAAAGTTCTTAAATAGGAATGAATGACAAACAAAGATCCTAGTGAGCCTGTGATAGGATAAGTTTCTCATCATGTAAGTGTTTTGTGTTTGTCAGAAGAAAATGGCTACATGATTCGCAGTAGGTGAATTGCTTGTAATACATTTGGTTGGAAAATTAAAATTTGGAAATTTATTTTTCATCTTTAAGCAAAAAGCTTCCACATCTGTCATTGAGGAAGTATTCTCTGAGTGAACAAAATAAAAGAAGGAAGTCCAAATGAAGTACTCCTGTTAACGTGCTTTGACTGGTATGAAGTATCATTTTCTGGATGAAACTAAAACCCTTGTGAAAACTTTTTCAACCAGTGCCAGTTTTTAATTATAATTATTTATATTGCAAAAATGCGTAAGGATCTCATCATTTCAAAAACAGGCCCTTTGACAAAATGTGCCTTTTTTACTAATGGGCCTATGAAAACTCCTTTCGAAATATTTACTAAACGTGTGCAAGACGTACGTATCGGACCCCACAAGGACCAATGTGTCAGCGAAGCTCCATGTCTCTCAAGGCAGGGAGTCTGCAGCTACCGATGAGATGCGAGCTGCAGCAGACTGGACCAAAAAACAAGGGAAGCATTCAACATCCCGATCCCAAACTCCTTTGTGGGCAAAATTCTGAATTTTGTGTTAACGCAAAGTCAATGCAGAAAATGATGGGACACTTAGGGAAGGCGAAAGTCTGGCATATTTTTTCTCTGCCTTATGGTTTCTGAGTCTTTACAGCAGACTAGTGTCATGTTTTCCAATTTTTCCTTTGCAACTGTGGAGGTTTAAAGTGTGTTTTAAAATGTCATATGCATGAATAATTATCAATTTCCTACTATTCCTACAACATTTCCAGGCTCCTATCCATGGCTGCCCATTCCTACCCAACCAACCACAGCTTCTGAGCCCTCAGCTAAGGAACACCCCCCATATAATTGCTTTAGCTCTTGGCAAAAGATCAGGGTGGGATGAGGGGCAGGGAACAGGAAGAACTTCCCAGAATGGATCAGCATCAAGGAGAACAGAAAGGTTTTCAGCCTGTGGAGCATGCACTTCAGGAGGTTTCACCCATCCCGCTTCTGCAGTATGTTATGGGACCATCACAATTCACTGCAAGCTTCTCCCCAGCCACAGTGCTGCAGTTGTCAGGAGGAATCCATCCCTGGTGGGAAAGAAATGTCCAGCACAGACCACTGCTTAGTTACACGTCTTGCTCAAAGCAATTACTAGTTGTGCCTGCAAGGTAAAATCAACAACCTCAGCAGAGAAAGTGGCAAGAAGTTAAGAAGCCGAAAAAAAGGAAGGCAAAAAAAAAAAAAAAAAGTCTGTTTATGCAAAGCAAGGCACAAGCACTTCCCATGTTTCACCCCTACAATTTACAGGGGGAGCCAAAAGAAACCAAGGGAGGATACTGAGGACGACACCTATCTGCTCAGTGTCTGTACACAGGGACATCTGTCATGGGCAGCCACACGTGGACCACCAAGGCAGAGCTTTGTACGTGCTCAGTTAAACACAGAACTCTGAAGCCAACATCTCCAAATGTGGTCCTTGTGCGTGTTCAGTGCCAGGGGTTACACTCTTGTCTGCAGTTTATAATCAGGAGCTCTACGAAATCATTTCATTAGGCAGGTGTGAGGTAAATGTACGGTGTAATCCAGTGTAACACAATCATCACCACATTTTGATTCCCCTGCCCGTCACCTTCCACATTTATCTTCAGAGACCTCTTGATGAAACAGCTGCTTAGATTTAATTAAACAACAGCATTATATAAACAAGTTCTTTTGTTTTGTGCGCTGAATAGGGTATTCATCTTCAACAGCTTTTCTGCCAGAGCTGGCCTTGCTGGCCCTTGACTTGTCTTTACTCCAATTACCACTCCAGTTTAGGTGATTAATTTGTAGCCACTGGCAAACATGCACAGTTGGCAGGACATCATTCCATTTCAGTGACAAGCACTATAAAAAGATCATTATTTTCATTAGCATAAATAACTGCATGTTGATAGAACTCTGGTTTCTGAAAATAGGTTAAAGTCTTAACTGTCTTTATTCATTACCCAGATATAATTGGAAGTAAAATTATCACATAAGTGAACAATAAGCTATCAGTATATAAAGCTTAATGACTGCACCCAGTCCAGTAACAGTCTGGAATGATTTTTTTTCTTAAAATGAGACATTTTTATGTAAATGTCTGTATAGACACACACTGATTTTTTACAAAACCGTACAGATTTGGTGGTATAGAAGAACAGTCAGTGGAAAAAAGAATCACGTGGCAAATAAAGATGTTTTCTGCTGTATAGCTTCTGTTTTCATAGGGCATATGGATATTATTTTTCCAGTCACTGGCCCGGGTTGGATGCTGTGAAAGCTTCTCTGGCTGCAGCCCTCTGGTCAATCATGTTCCTAATAGTTTTTCCCTTACCAGGTTTTTAAGAGTTAATATTGCATAACATGGTCCTTTGAGATTAAAGGCTTAGTTTTCTCTTTCATTCTCTTTTCTCTACCACGCTGACTCCACATTCTTGGTGGCAGTTTTATGCTAGTTTGGAAATGCAACACCTGAGTCACACTGGTTACAGCACTATCTGTGCTTGCAAAGCAATTGTCCCCAGTGGGACCCTGCTCTGTGATGATACCTCGTATGTGCCAAGGCAACCACAATAACAGAAGAAACCAGCAATAATAAAAAAACACTGTTTGAAAGGTAGATGTTTCAAGAGCTTAAGACCCTTATTTGTAGCTTAGCAGCTCTTCAGATGAAAATGTGTATCAATACATAGGATGTGACCATCTAGATGGTTTTAACCCACTATCTTAAAAAGAAAGTTTGAAATGAGATTTCTGCTGTCAGCTCTTACAGAGTATTTGGGTTTATTGCACTTAGAAAACTTTACAAAGTTTATATATAAAAGGAAGGCAAAAACACACACACACACCCACACACACACACACACACCCCCCTTGTGATACTCTAAGCAGAGCCCTGTTTCTGTAGCAATGGTCTAGGGTAAACTCCAGCAAGTGTTGGACAAGCATGAATTTTAGTCACTACACTGCCCGTGTTCAGGGTTCAGAGAAGAACAGCCCTTGAAAGATACCGTTGTTGTTGTTTTACTTCATTCGCTACTGATAGGAAGTATTAGTGGTAAAATAAATCTTCCTTTGTATTATATAGCAAACCAAAACAATGGGTACTGCAAGATGGAAAAATGACAGAGGCTGCCTTTACCTTGCTGCCATCACGAAGCCTTGCCATTGCTTTGAAACATTGCCCAGAATGTTTTTGTGCCCAGCTTGTGTCTCTGAAAATTAGCTGGTTTATATAACAGAGAAGAGCCAAGGGTCATAGACATGAGAGCAAACGATTGCCTCAGTGTTGAATATTGTCCAGGAAAAAAATGTGGAGGAGTGAAAGGTGAAAACAAGATTCGGACTCCAACAAACCTGTGACATCCCTTGGATCCCCAAAGGTACTGGATGGCAGTTCCTCGCAGCCGGCCCCAACCTCCCAGGCAGAGCCTTGCCCACACCCTGGGGCTGGATGGGGACGTATGGAGAAAGCTGAAGAACCTGTTATGTTGTCAGAGGATAACCAAACTGAAAATGTCTTGCAAAATGCTGCGTAATATTTGCTGAAATTTCACACCCAGAGTGGGATGCAGGGGACAGGCGGGTGGAAGGTCTGACAGCACTGGTGAACATCCAGTTTGGGAATGGAATGATATGATTGGATGCTAAAATGGATTTTTTTCCTTTTGAATCTCTCTTGTGAAATGCTTATTTTGCAACAAATAGCTCATAAAACTTAAAAAAAAAAAAGCATTGAAACATACTTTCATTTTGTCAAAAAAAGAAAAAAACCCCACACATCGATGGAGTTTTTTCAGGTTTTGCTTGTAGTTAGAACAAAAGCCCTGAATTAAAGCACATCGGGCCACAGTATCTGTCTCTGCATGCCACGAGTCCTGCAGCACCAGCACACTCCCCAGGACCGTCTGGGGCTGGCAAAAGCCACCGAAGGACAAAGCTGGGGCTTGTGACAGCAGGGTCCAGGGACCAGCTCTGCCCTGGACATTCGATGGCAGCGGGCACCGAGGGGATGGTGGGTGAGGTCCTGCCCATCATCTGCTCCTGTGAATAGCAGCAGGAAACCCCACCTCCATC
>NW_008824900.1:3257251-3265543 GCF_000699105.1 Pygoscelis adeliae | reverse complement strand
AGGTGAGAGACAGTCGTCGTGGCTTTGACATCTCATTGTGGCAGCGAGCAGACACTAAAAAGGCAGCAGAAGACTCTCTTTGGACACAAGCAGGGGAACCCTCTGCCTGCATCCTATGGAGCACAAACAAGTCTGGGAAAAGCCTTTCAGCAACAGCGATTTAGTAAACCATGGCGTTTAGTGATGATAGCAGGAGCCAGAACCACAGCAAACTGTGGTTACCTATTTGGGGAGGGACGAAGAGGTTAAAGATTGTTTGCAGTAGACAACAATCTGCAGAGAGGAGCAAACAGGGTTGGTGTTTGTTTGTTTGTTTGTTTTTTTAAGTTACTGTAAAACATCCTTGGAGGGTCATTGTAAATAAATAATATTTTGGACCTAACTACTTGGGGTGTTGCTGAAATGTATGCATTGTATGAACAGGACAAAAGGCACTAACAACTCAACAAAAGTCAGGTATTAAGGTAGAATAAGAACTCGCCTATTTCACGTGTAAAGAAAACTGGATATTTAAGGTGCAATGCAACTGCTGGCAAACTGCGGCATTTTAGAAAACGCTATTGTAGTTCTGAAAAACCATGAAAGGAAGTAGGTACAGTCTCAAGGAATGATTTTTACTTGCTACAGCAGAGTTCACCTGGGCTGAAGTCCCATTAGGCTGGTGCTGTATGGACACAGGAGAGGAGCTTCGTACAGAGCAAGGACTGCAGGTTAAAGCGAGCAAGGTGCCTGCCTGCCACATTAGCACTAAATGTGCTCTACCATAATTTGGGGAAGTGCTGCTTTCGCAGTGGCAGCAAACTTGCAAACAACAGCTTGCCTGAACTTAATGAAATAAAAAGACTCTCTCTATTTTAGACTGGCAGGCACCTTTGAGTTTTGGTAAACATGAAAATTCACTTACCTGAACTTTTTTATAATACCAGTTAGCAGCTGTGAGAAAAAAATGAAAAGACACCAGAATAGTTTTTTACAAAAGATAAAAAACATCACCTTGCAGTCAAAGTGAATTCAATACCATTTACCTGGAATAGAGGCTGTAATGTCTTGTTAAACTCACTGACTGGCCAACGCGCCCTCAAAAGCACCTGCCTCAGTCAGCCGGCTTAGTTAGTAGCTGCTTTGTTTTCTGTAAGTCTATGGCAAATTACAGTTGGGACTTTGTGCTAGATGCTCAAACACCAGGCAAACATACATGCTACTTGTGCCCATGCTTGAGAGGGATTTTTTTTCCTTTGAATGGCTATTTCTGTTACACCATCATTATCATAGGAATTGTCCCAGAAAGCACAACAAAAGCAGTTTTTTTCCCTCACAGGAGTCAGTGCTGAGGCCTCATTCCGACGTCCTATTCCTTTGCTGTCACAAGCAGAAAATGCTTGTGTTTGCATTTTCTTCAGCTGTTGCTACCTTGGCTGCTAACATGGCTAAACTCATGATGGATCGGACTCACTGCTGCAAGATGGCTTGCTTGGAGCGAAAGATTCAAAATGCTTCCATGCTGTTCTCTAAGTATCACTCTAGCCTTATCTGGCTAATATAATATTGCAGAAACAAAATTGTAGAGATAAAAAAAGCAACGTGTGTGGACGTGGTATTGTAAAAACACTGACCAGGGAGAACACAATTTTAATGTAATGCAGGTGACCTGGAATATCTTTCATTCCTGTGTCCATTTCCCTATACGTAATATAGCAGATTTAAACACTTTTTAGTCCTTTCAGCATGGATTTCTGGGCTGAAGGATCACAATGAAGTTTTATAGCCCTTTCTTATGAAGTGTGGCATTTCTGACATTATTTGATGTGCAAGAGCAACTGCATTAGTCAAAGGCTACGCTTGAGTAGTTATCACTTTAAGCCCATGCCCTGGGAGTATTGTATTCAGTTCCCTCATTATTTCTAGCCCTGCAGGTTGTACCAAGAGTTGCTATTAGTACATTACAACCATAAAATGAAGGTAGTCGCTTTCTATAAGGGTCAAGTTTACTCCTAGAAGCAGGCAAACTTCATTTCGTGGCTCGGATGGACTGGCAAGCTTTTCTGTTGCCCGGCTGTTTTGAGCGCAGCCTTGCTCTGCCTTCTTGGGTCCAAGACTCGCTTGGACAACACTAAAACATTTAACAAAATCTAACACTATGATGCAGCCATCAGCCTGTTCACCTTACACAAGCTCCTGCATCATTTACCAAACATACAGTCCATGGTATCTGAGGAGTGCTTGGGTCAGAGTCATGGGTATTGCACATTGCTATAAGAGTGAAGCATTTTGGGTATATTTAGCACTTGATAACACTGAAAAACAGCAGATTTCAAGTGGGTAGCATCCGTGTTTGGTGAAGTCAATGTGCCTTCCAAGTAGTCTTAACCTTTGCAGCATCTCATTGGATATCACTGGACAGATAAAGAACCTGAGACAATGCACTTCAGTGAAGTACCTGGCCCTGAGCTTCACTCCTGTCTGCCAATGTCCGTGAGCTAGTGGTAGAGGTGTTGGTACTCTGAGGAATCACGGTGACCGAGGTCACCAAATCTGGAGGAAGATGTTCAGAAAAGAAAGAGAAATAATCATGACATCCAGGCCCACCTCTTAACCTGAGACTGTTATTCCTTCTCCCACAGCTCATGACCCAGGCTGCAGGTGGAGTAACCACCAGCTGAGTGCTGCAGGCGAGGCATCACATACTGCCATGATTCACACTGCCTCTTTTATCTAGCCTTTGGTAGGGGAGCAGTGGTGTAGGTGTTGGTGACTGTACCTAAGGGAGCAAAACTGCTCCTAATGTGGCTGGTATAAGGGTGTAACTTCCCACAGCCTGGCAAAACACTGCTGTTTGACTGAATACACCCCTGATGGCAAGAAGCTAGGTAGGTTGCTTGGGCACATCTGAGTGCACATCTACTGCTGAAAAAGTCTTAATAGATTTCAGGCATGGAAGAAACAGTTGAAATTGAAAAAATGTTTTCCAGGAGAAAAATTTCTTTGACCCTAATTCTCTGCATGTTACAACAAGCAAGATAGAGATCAAGGGACATACAAAATTAAATAGAAAAGAACAAGGAACACTGTCCTCATTTGAGCCACATGCTTACTTGCTTTGCTGTTGTGCTGCAGCACACACATGCCACATTTCCACACTGTGCCTTTCATTTGTTAATTACTTTTTGCAAAAGCATTGAGATCACTTTTGCTAAAGCAGCATTTAACAGAGGTGCCTCACATCTGATCAACATTAATCAGTGAAATGAAAGCCATCAACTTAATGATAAATTGATAGGATAAACTCTTAATGCATCTCGTTGATGGTGCTTCGCCTCAGAGGCACAGGAAAGAGCCTTATCTGGCTGTGCTTGTTGTCTACGTTCAACAGTGCTTTGAAGCCTGGTCTTTAAATGTAGCACCTTTCCCTATAAATAACCCCTATGCTTTGCTTAATTACAGGCCTAACCACCACTAGTAAAAGAGTAACATCACAACTGCACCCTAAATAATTTTTTATGATCTTAAATGGTAACAGAGTTTCAGCAACACACAAGAAAGATTTTAATCAAATATTTTCTTGGATGCTTTCTGAGAAAAGACCAATCTTCAAGAAATCTCAGATCTGTGGCATGAACTCCTAAAGCAACAACAATCTTTTTTTTGACCCTGCCTTCCCCAACAAAAATTGACAGTAGTATAATTAAAAAAAAAATCCCAATTCCAAAATATTCCCCTGCACAATTTTTTTCTGAGAAAAAGTTACACCCCCTTAAATGTGGTGCTGTTAGGTAGGGTATAAGAACATAAATGGAATATCAGGACCACATATTTAACGTTATATACATATTTAATTATAGGTATATTTCTAAAATATATATATACAGACTACAAATATGTCTAGTACACACAAAGATAGATATCAGTGGAGAAGCTGAGGTGTTTTCTTCGTTATGTTTTGGGTTTGGTAGAGCTTCTTATTCAAAGCATAGCCAGAGCGATTTCGAAAGGCTAAGGAAAGACTACTAATTTTGACCATTTTCTAAGCTGCTGTTACAATGGCCGACTAGGTCAACAGGTTATTTACCACCACGGCTTATAGTCTATCTTCTGCTGATGTGCTTGTAACTTGCAAGGCATATTGTTTATGCTGAATGTATTTATACCTTCTAGGAATCAGGTATTAACCCCAATATCGCACGTGCGGATGTACCTATGAAGTACCATCCTTTCACTACAGGCTATAAAGCCCAGGTTTCAGGAAAGCTGCTCTTCAAAGGCCAAGAATCCCAAAACTGGAGCATATATTGAGATTGGTGCTAACAGCACCAGGAGCAGGGAATGAATGGAGCATTCACACTTTAAATATTACTTCAGTTGAACTAATTGACTCATGGTGCTAGAAGAGCTAAAACAGCATGAGGCTCTGCCCCTGCTAACGCGTGCGTAGGAGAGGAGAAGCCCAGAACAGCAACACCGCATAACGACCCAGGAGCAGTAAAATGATGTATGAGCACTCTTCTCGTTTTCACAAGGCAGCAGTGGAACACTAACTTGTTTCCATGGCAACCCTGAAAAAGAATTACAGCTTTAAAATTGACTGAATGGTAGCCCCATGAAAAAGTAAAGGGCAGACCATATCTTTCTAAAATATAATTTAGTACTAAGTCACCTGAACAGTATTAGCTAAAAGGATTTCAGCACCAGACTTGGGAAGTGACCCATTTGGGATACGGAGTGTTAGGTTTTTCTAATGGTGTGCTTTAGATCTGAAGGGGCTGGCGGAAACACCATAGCATATGGGATAAAAGGAGAGGAAAAAACCTTTCTGCCTGAAATCTCTTACGAGAAAAACAAGAAATTATTGAGGTGAAGGGGAGGAGAATATCTTGATTGATAACTGGCATTTTTGTAAAGAAACAGTAACACATGTTGAGTGCCTGGTACAAAAATACATGGGGAAGGGGAGAGAAATGTGGTGGAAACTAAACAATCCTTGGGGTGAGTAAGGGGGAGCTTCTATATTTAGACTGGAAACACATCCAGTTAGACTAGGAGGCCAGCATCTGCCTCTAGCGTGATGCGTTATCCTGCCCTCGGAAGGCTACTCAAACCTAATCCTGAAGTCCCTGAACATTTCAGAAAGTTTTTTGGCAGGAAAAACTCTCATTAACTTCAGCAAGAGTTGAGAAAAATGCTCAGGATTTGGTCCTTTACATGAAATCTGAGGGCTGGGGAGAAGGGAAGGGAGCAGCAATTTGTACCTGCAGGATGACTTTTTTTTTACATGACAATAGTTAAAAGAAAAAATCAAATTTATTAATGGAGACAAATTTGGGAAAGCAGAAATCTAGATTTATTGGCAGAGAGTTTCCTTTGCAAACAAGAAAAAAATAGATACCTGCAAAGTCCCATGTACATTAGTTACAGGCTTAGCAGTAACCCAACACTTGGAAAGTGTGGTCGTATCAATTTAGAGAGGCGGATCTGTAGCTGTTATAAACTGACAACAGACAACTGTACAGTTCAGGATTTGGTCAGGCAAATTTCACTGCATATTACAGAAATCAGTATTTTACCAAGAAATATGGCCAATACACTACTGGGAACAGCGTAATACCATGAAAACAGACTTTCACTGGGGACCAGAGCCCTGTTCAGCTTCTCCCACAGTCAAACTTTACCGTGTGAGCTGTGCTGAAATCCTGGTGCCCCTGCTCTCTTTCAATGGCTTACAAAAAGCAGCTGTCTGTAAAACCACATTGAAAAGTCTTGTTCAAAAAATAAGTACAAGCATTGACCGCGGTTTCTAGAAATGGCCACAAGAAGGAATTATTTCTGTGTTTGGATAAACAAGGGCTTCGATCGGCAGGTTTTTTTTTTTTTCCCCAGCAGAAACCTGCACAGATCCTGTTTTCACAAAACCATTGCTTTTGAGTCTTAGCAAAACAGGTGTCCCGATTCTCAAGAATGATCAACACGGTTAATCCCTTAGGCTGGGATTTTTCAAAAGAATCTCAGAAGAAAACCTCAGTGAAAGAAAAATGCACTCTCAGGCACCTTGGCCATCCCTGTCTGTGGGCCCCAACGCTGGCACCCAGCAGCGGAGAAGCCCAAGGCCGCAGCTGGGTCCCTATGTAGAGGCTCCCTTTGCCCTCTTCTGGGAACGCTCACTTAAAACATCACATTAAGGTATAGATTGAAACAAATCACAAGTGTGCTTAATAACGTATAAAATAGCTTAGTAAAATTGTCATGAAAATTTAAAAGCTTGGGCAAAAAACCTACACCTCTGCCATTTATACTGATGACAATGATAATGAAAAAAATAATGATGTTTTAACTCACCCATCAAAAAAATTTATTCACCCTGAGAGAGTAGAACTGTGCAAAGCTGATGGAAAGATATACTTACCTTGAATTTATAAACTGCTCCTCAGATAAAGAAATACAGGATGAGGAGTTGCCTCATTTACATTCATTCAGTCATCTTTAGCCATTTTTTTAGCCAAGTGGATGCAAATTCTTTGAAGTCATTAGAGCTTATAGGAGAGAAGCCCTAACCCTGAGCCTGGTTTCGCTGTCCACGCATACATGTCCATACATCTGAGGCACTGATGACTCCCTGTGCGCACCAACTGCCAGAGAGGAACTACAGCATTGCTGGGCACCACCACGGCAGCCTTCAGGTCACTGACTACAGCCCACTGAGTGCTCAAAGTGTGAGGCAAGGAGCCAGGACCAGGAGGAAAGAAATATTTCCTTCTGGTAGTGGTATGGCCTGCCTTACCTAAGACCGCTTTCTGCTTAATAAAACGTGAACAATTTTTCCTTACTTCAGTAGCTACATGGCAGATGGAAAAATAGAAATTACATTATAATTATTAAACTGAAAAGGCAATTCCAATGCACCTGTTTCTTGCTGGTTGATATCCAGAGAAATTCCATATCCTGAACTAGATCTTTGACATCATTTAGGTCTAAAAACAAAACAAAAAGAAATTGTTTACTCTTGAAATCACATGCTGAAAGACCCTGAAGGAACAAAAGGCAGCAGGGGAATCGAACAATAAGGGTTATGGCAAGGAGATCATACACTTTCACAAGGTAGATGTTTCTATTTAGGGATTGTTCCATATCACAGGAGAGGTCCAAGCTGGTCAACTTGGCTGGACATGGCAGAGCAGAAGTGATACTTAAAGCAGGATGTAAAGAAGAAAGCATGGATTAAAGATTAGTCCTGCTAAGAGGGCACTTCTCTTTTACAGGGCAAAGCACAAGGCGTTTGCAATCAGAGCACACAAGTGGGCATTCAGCCTTAGGTGCTGTGGTGTAACAAGAGACAAAGGAGAGAGGACACCCTGAGCTGTGGATGACTTTGCTTTGTGGGCAGTCACAGCTTAGGGAAATGGAGGTATGTGTAAGGACTTTTGGGAAGGTTGCTGTGCTACAAGACATATTCCTCCAAGTGTTTATGCCTGCTCCTCCCTGGCCGTAGATCAATGAAAATGAAGCAGTTCTTACATGACCTTGTCTGACATTAGCCCCCTGACCTCACCAGGGTATCATGAAGTGTGCTTCAACGTAAAAAGATACACATATTTAGCATTTAGCCACATCAGGTCTAAATTCCAGCTTTTTATTCCTGTGGAAAATGGTATGGCGAACTTACGCAATTTGCTGTTGCAAAGAATGAGAATCCCACCAGTAAATTGCTCCTTGCAGCGCCCAGCAGCAGACCTTGTAAATAGCTATGATTGAATCTATTCTAAATTAATTTGGAAGCGTGTGGGATTTTAAGACAGAAGAACTGATCACAGCGCAGTTAATTGGGCCTGCCCTCTTAGCCCGGCGCCCTGTCAGCCCAGCTAAGCAGCTGTCCCAGCAAAGGGAGAGGGGCAGTCGAGGAGGCAAGCAAAAAGCTCTGACAAGAATTTAAATGAAATAAAACAGCCAAATGCTCCACTCCATCGACTTTGTTGGGGTTAGGTCTGCAGACAGCTTGAACCAAATGCTTGAACCAAATACAAAAAGAAGTTCGATTCGTGTGGCATTTCTGCTATGCCCATCTCTCTGAATGCTCCTGCTCTTGGCTCCCTGAGAAGCTGCGAGCAAGTGCTCAGCTCTCTACACTGCAGAGTGACTTGCAAAAGGTGTCTGCTGTTACCTCTGTCTGTGGTTCTGTCAACAACAGGGTTTTGGGGTCCATTTACCCTGCTAGAAATGAGGACTGAATGGGGCTAATGCAGCGTGTGAGGCAGCCTCCTCTCCCGCGCTCAGCCGCAGACGTGCTCATACCTTCTGGCTGTTCAC
>NW_008824900.1:3248607-3257190 GCF_000699105.1 Pygoscelis adeliae | reverse complement strand
GGAAAGAGTTCCCTAATTACAAATAATTATTACAAATCCCAAATAAGCGCTGGGGTGTGACAGACGCAGTAGCGCTGAGGCATGCACAGCGGGAAAGCATCAGGCATTGTGGGACTTTTACTGTCAAAGAGATAGGTGCAAACGCCCTCCCCGTGGCTGCTGGGAGGGGAGCTCTGAGCAGCCCTCGAGGGGCCGCAGTGCTTTATGTGCACTGCGCTCCCGGATAAGGCTCCCAGTAACGACTTGCCCAGCGGAGCCTTTAAAACAGATTATGGATGACAAAGCAGGAATCCAAGGTAAATTTTTGGAGCTGATGAGTGAAAAAGAGCTCACATCTTTATATACTGGCTGAGCACATTTAGGAGAGAGTCACTGGGGTGCAATAAGCATGATTCCACATTATGTCACTTTTAAGAGTAAAACTTCATAATCCTGGGCAACTTCTGCATCCTAAAAAGCAGGGTTTGAAAAGTTACCACGCACTGAAACACCTCATATATCCAGGAGACAATTATTGCTCAACTAACTCATCCCTAGGGTGACTTTGGGTGAGATACAGTTGTCCAAACGCTCACCTGCTGTGTGAGGACAGCAAGAGCTGCGGCAGGTCAGGGGAGCGGGAGGAGGACGAGACGGGGCTGGCTTGGATTGGGTCAGCTGACCGGCACCCCAGCCCCGGCCTCCTCAACTTGGGGGGCACCATAAATGCGGTCCCTATATGAGCCACGCTTGCATGGGTCTTTACTTCTGACTCCTCAGGCGTGGTATTTACAGGACCTAAAATCAATCAAATATTCTAGAATTCTTAATTTTTAGGCAGCAGCTCATCCCACACTAATTAGTGCAAATGGGAGGGGGGGTTGAGGGTGGGGAGAGAGAGCAGAGTTTAAACACTACAGTGACAGATGCATTTTATAGGATTTAATGATTCATTCTGAGGCACAATCATCTTTTCAAATACTTATTACCAGCCACTATTCAGGGACTGTCTGTTTTCAGGGTTGTAGTCATCACAGGTCAGATCCAAAAATTACTGCGGATATTAGAAAGACTTAAATGCCTTTGATGTGGGACATAGCTGACATGTTAAGAAATAATTCAAATTAAATTACCTGTTATATGGATATGTATATGTGAATACAGGTATATGAAATGTTCTGGAAGGTGTATGTGATATCAGTTCAAACCCAGCTGTCTTCTGTGATGGTTGATAAGCCATTGGTTAAGTTTCTGCTTAAAATAAAGCAAGATTTCCAAATAACAATTCATGATTTTGGCTACCCTGTCCACCCTGAGAGATGTTCCAGCAGCCTGTGTGGCAGAGGGTGCTGAACATCCATCTCTCGCACAGTACGACATTGTTATACTTCGTATTGACTTTTTAGACGTGAACTCAGCTAAAATCCTTGAACTATTTTTGAAGATTTTAACCATATTAGAGCAATCTATTAAATTTCTTACCATGTTTCACATGAGCTTCTCATAGACACTAGCAAAACACTCTTTAAGGCAAAAAACCCCAGAAACCTCAGAATACAGCTGCTCTGTAAAATCTCTTGATCAAACAGAGATTTCAGCGCAGAAATCCAGATCTTCTTCAGTCCAGTCCAGTTATCATCTTAATTTCTCTGCCTTTCCAGTAGTCTGTAGGCATTTTGCATGCAATAAAAAAAAGGCCACGATCAAGCCTGTTTATACAAATTACAGCACAGGTGATGTCTCACACTTTGGGTATCTCAAACACTACTAGGGCTGTATATCAGAGCACTTCAAAAAACAGGATAATTTAGCCAGCACTTCAATATAAGTGACAGAAATTTCCTCTCTTTCATTCCATTCTTTATTAATGGGCACTCTTAGATGGGATCAGACCCCAAATCCACTTAGTTCAGCTTGCTGTCTCCAAGGATAGCAAGCAAGAGGTGAACAGAAGAGAAAGTGAGAGCTGGAGGTCATGGGTATAATGTGTCATCACATAACTCTCCTCATAATTTCCAATAAAAAGACAAAAACTAAAGCCAGCTCTAAGATAAGCTGCTACTCCACGGCTGCAAACCATTACACCACAAAGCGAGTGTCCTCCCAAGGTGGAAATTCCACATCCAGAGCCTGCCTTGTTTTCTGGGTCGCAGCTGGGCCCAAAACAACCTTTGGCAAATGCAATGTAATGTACATAAGCTGGTCTTTCTTCCAATTTCATCTGCAGTGATAATTAATGAATCTGACAAGCACCAGACGCTCTCTCTTTGCATCGTCTTTGAATGATTTGCCACACAGAGGGTACATCACTGCCTGAACACCTCGCCTACCACCGTGGTGAATATTTATACAGATTTGTCACCATGAGCTAGCATGATTTTGCAGTAATCATTAATCTGCTATCTAGTGTTTAATTGCTCTTATCTGCTGCTGCAGAGAAAAGGAGCAGTTCATTAGGCAGAAGCAGTTCACTGGCAACATCTCTCTAACTCTGGCCTGGAGCCGGAGGGTGTCGGACACCACTCCCTCCCTTCTATGGCTGTAGGAATCCATGGTCTGTGGATCACTTGTGCTGGAAATCTGCTGGATTCTGGGGGTGTCTGTGTGGTGTCCCCCGTACCTGGGGCTGGAGGCTTTCCTGGCAGGGCTGCCTGCGTGCTGCAGCAGTGCAGTCACTCCTGCGTGGCAGCAGGGTGCAGGCTTAAGTAATTACAATATTGACCGTACACCTCCCCAGCACTCTGGTCAAGCACTTGGCTGTCAGGCGGCATAAAGCTTCAGCCAAGCCTTGCCTTTGCCCAAGCCTGCCCAGCCTCGTCCCACCTTCCCCTTTCCTCCCTGTGTCCCTTGGCCCGCAGCCCTGCAGCCATCTCTGCTCAGGCTGCCCGGCTCTGTACACCGCCTGGATGCTTCTCCCGCAGCCTTGCGATGCATCACCCTGACACACGCTTTCCCTGAGGACTTGGCTTATGGCAAAAAACAAAACATGAGGGGCTAGTTAATGCGATTGGCTGCCAGCTCTCGTTCTTCATGCTAAGAATGTGAAGTATGTGCCTGCCAAAAATAACAATACCATATACACAGATACAACTTAGCCATCAGATAGGAAAAACCCAGCAGCTTCCCAGTGAGAGATGCGAATACAGCTCTCCTGGAACAGAAGGAGCAGAGAAACGTAATATCTACATAACTGAGTTTTCTCTGCTGCGTGCTCCAAATGACACCTTTTGCTCAGAGGCCCTTAGGCATAAAGAATCAGGGTAGCTGGGATGTGTAAAATAATACGTTTAGTTTTGGGGTAATAATATGTCTTTCAAATGAGAATGGCCCATTGCTGCAAGCTTCAAAGAAGCAGTCAGTGCACTTTTAAAAGCCCAAATAGGCATTTTATGATGCAAAGGATAAATCTGTCAGTAAAGATACTCATAAGTCAAGTAAATACAGCTGTTCTCTTACATGAAGAGCTAGATGTTACTACTGCGGGGAAAATTCTGCCCTCTCTTAAAAGGGAGCAAAGAAAAAGGGAAAAACAGAAAGGCAAAAAGGTGAGGGGTTTTGTTTCTACATGCTGCAGCACTGAGCTGCGACCAGGGATGGGCTCTGGCACCACTATGTTCGGCGCCAGTGGTGTGTGTGGTGTGGAGGAGGATGTGCAAGCTGCTACCCCCTGAAAACACAGTCTGTTTGCTCCATCGGAGCATCAGCTGGTCTTTCAGATCAGCACCTTTGCCAGTTGCTAATTCCTCAGGTCTGTGGCAAATGGGGAAACATGGGTGTGATATGAGAGTCATGTGTACGCATTCACATGATGTGTAATAGAAGGAAATAATGTGGGGAGAGAAAGGGACAATTTAACACTGACTGAGTTAAACAACAGTGGGACAGTAGCCATGAAGACACGACTACTTGGTCCACTATATGATAATTTCCAAAGCTGAGAAGAAAGGAGAGGAAAGGGACTAATACTCAGGTCCTGGAGCTGGGAATAAGCAGACAGCCAGGGTTCATGCTGACAGCAGCACTGAAGCCTGCCCTGGAGCAGGCGCGTGGCAGAGGAGCGGGCACTCCCATGGCGACAGCATTTCAGCATAGGCGTGCATCTGCCTACAGGCATAGAGTTGTGCATCACAGGCAGGCACAGGATGGTAGCTGACGGGGAGCTGGTGAAAGCGAGCACGCACGTACCTGTATGACACTGCAAAGTCTCACGTGCCTATAGGCCATGCTTTCATAAATGCAGACATAAATAGGTAGGGCTGCATGAGCCCTGACTTATCAAAGCCAGCAATGAAAGAGAGATCCATATATCCCTCATTTTATATGCTTTGTAGTTCGGACAATAAGAAATAAATACAGCTCTTTTCTGAAGATATTATTTTAGAATTCCAGGTCCCAAATGGGACTCTTGCATTATTATGGTGAGAAATAAAAGACTCCCAAAACTCATCTTAGAGGGACTAAACCCTCTTGCTTCAAGTGGAGGGATGTACAAAAAGCTGTAGAAAACCTTCCTGTTCAATACCAGACTGCAAGGTCAGCTATAAAATGGCAGGATCAAAGGTCTGTCTAGCTCAGCAGCCTGCCGCTGGCACTGGCCGACCAACGATGCTGAAGGCGAGGGCAGGCAGGTCCTGAGCAGTCTCCCTCGTGTGCTATCCCCCTTCTAGACAGTGCTCCTAACTTCCACCTCGCAGTGTTTCAGCATTCTCTGAGCCAGCAATTGCCTTCAGACCAGAATGGTTAATATGCAGCAATATCTGTACCCTTTATGCATGCGTTTAAATTCCATTTGAACCATTTACAAATGGCAGCCTCAGGAAAGGAGTCCCACAGTTTGGTTGTGCGTTACACTTAACAAGACATGTAGAAGAACCCTGAGATGCAGTTTGTCCTCTAACCTGTACCAACAACCTTGAAAACACATGCTTTGCATTCACAGCTGTAGCGCTTTAGGGTCCAACACAAGCCGTTAGTCCTTTAGCTGTGCCTGGAGTCCAGCTGGACTCTCCCTGGAGACAGTGTGAGAAAGGGGGAATGTGCTGGGCTGACCTTGGCTGGCTGCCAGATGCCCACCCAGCCGCTCTCTCACTCCCTTTCTCAATGGGATGGGAGACAAAATAAGATGGAAAAGCTTGTGGGTCGAGATAAAGAAGGGAGATCACTTACCAATTACTGTCATGGACAAAACAGACTTGACTTGGGGAAAATTACTGTAATTTATTGCCAATAAAAATAGAGTTGGGTAGCGAGAAACTGTTCTTCCCAGTCTCAGCCTCACTCCTTCAACTGCCATCTCCTCTACCTTCTCCACCCTGAGCAGTGCAGGGGGACGGGGCATGCGGGGGCTGCGGTCAGCCCATGACAGCTCCTCTCTGCCGCTCCTTCCTCCTCAGACTTTTCCCCTGCTCCGCCATGGTCTCCCCAGGGGCTGCAGGGGAATCTCTGCTCCGGCGCCTGCGGCACCTCCTGCCCCTCCTCCCGCTCTCACCTGGGTGCTGGCAGGGCTGGCTCTCACACTTTTTTCCTCACTCCTCGCTGCCCGGGCAGGGTTTTGCCCTTTCTTAAACATGTTTTCCCAGAGGCGCCACCAGCCTCGCTGAGGGGCTCAGCCGTGCCCTGCGCTGGAACCGGCTGGAACCGGCTGGAACCAGCGGGAACCGGCTGTGTCCGGCACGGGGCGGCCCCGCCCGCTCCTCGCAGAGGCCCCTGCAGCCGGCACCTGGACAGGGACACCCCGTACAGAGACTTTGTCGTGCACCCCGCCAGTGCGGGACAGACGAATGGCACAGTCACTTCCCAAGCCTAAATCATGTGCGTGCGTCAGTGTACAGTCTCACGCAAGTATGTAATGTTGATGCATAAATGAAGGCCCTTTGCCTAGAGTGGACACCAAAGCATTTCCTTGCTCCCTCTTGATGAGGATGGAGATCCATAACTTCCTAGAAGATGTGCCTTGGTGAAACCTGCGCGATTTGCTGAAATCCTGAAACAAGCAGTTGAAGGAGCAGATTGGTTTTCCTGCGTTGTGCTTAATCTGCTTAATCTTTTAACATGTCCGATGTTTTAATGACCTCCCACCCTCGTCTCATTGCACTCCCCCCCCCCCCAAGTTGACTTCTCCACCACTCCCAGCATAAACACCAGCCCTTTGATTGTTGCCAAGAGACTTTCACAGAAAAGGCTACTTTCTCTGGCACAGCACATAAGGGATTTACATTGGATTGCAAAGGAATGATAAAGCGTATCATTATAATTACAGAAACAGGCTTATCCTGTAGATTTTCCTTTCATAAAGCAAGTTGCCGAGGGAGTGGTGCTCTTGCGAGGACTGCAGTGGCAGGGGCTCCTCCACCATCAGGCATGCTGCTCTGTGGCGAGGCGGCGGCAGGCAAAGCTCGAGCTTTCGACGTGCTCAGCCCCGCGGGCAGCCATGCCACCCATTCCCTCGCAATCAGCTACTGTCATCCTCCCATCCTCCCCTGCACGTGGGGAGGAGCAAGTCATCAGGGCTGGATGCGGTGCTTCGTTTGTAGAGGAGATTCTCAAGAATAAGGTTTTAGCACGTGTTTATTCCTGATTAGTCTGCCTGTAATTGAATGTGTTTCAGTGCTGCAGGGTTCGTTCCTCCAGAACAACTCCGGAATAATTAAATAATAAGAGGGAGGAGACAAAAAAGCTGTGGAGTGAAGTGAGCTTTGGAGGTGTGCTGTCCCTGTGCTTTTTTGCAGCCCCAGTACTTCATAAGCCAGTTCAGCAGCTGCCCAGCCTGTGGTGCCCGGCAGGTGAGGACACTTTAAATCCTCACTTGTGACTGGTGCTCCCAGCCGCTCTCATGTGCTGACGCTTCAAAAGCAAAAGATGAGATAATGACAACTCACTTCCATCAGGAAGCAATTCAGTTCGTGTGGTTTTGAATTGTGTCTGCAACAAAGAAATCACATCAGAAAGCCGCTTTAAGCACAATGAACAACAGAGGAGCTGGAAAAATAATGAAACTCTAACTGACCTACTGCAACCTTTTCAGGCATGCTCTTTTACAGAGAAGCCCAGGTAATAAATTATCATAATTTTGAAATTGAGCTATCTTATAAATATTTACAGGTTACTGTTCCTGCTAGCAAACAAATAGTAGTTAAAATCTCCAATTCCATCTTCTTCATTTGCTCAGCGGTCTTTCAATTGAACAAATTCTTACTGGGTTGTATTTCCTGTCTGTTGGTTCCGTCAAAAGATAATAATTTCTGAAGAGCTTCAGAAAAATCAGGGTAGTGGTTTTTGAGTTATGTGAGGGAAGGGAAAAAATATGCTTTTCCCATATGTTGTGATTGAAATGTTGCATTTGCATAAGTCAAAACCAGCTGTAGCTATAAAATTTTTAACTTAGCTTGATTTATTGCCCTTATTGAGGAAGGAAAAACAAAAGATGTCTCAAGATGATCCGTTCAGTGGCTTTTGAGTTAGGATATGAATGGTTAGGTCTGGCATATGTGCAACTGCGGTATTTTTCTAGTGGGGTTTTCTCAAAGCTCTTGAACAAGAACAGTTTAGCTTGCATGGCATGCACAGATCCAGGAGTCCTAGCTGAGGATGACAGCATTAAAGGATACTCAGCATTAGTTTGCTCTTAGAAATAATATTATTGCTTACAATTGTTTATTCTTCAGTAGTGTTTAAATGCTCCACAGCCATTTGGCTGTGAGTTGTGATGATATCTGTACTTGAATAGCATCAGTAATAGCCTAGCTGGCTTCAGTGGGACCACTGACAGAGTAAGATGCTACTGAAACTCACTCAAAGTATCGGTGTGACCCATCGAACGCCCTGCCCAAAGATCTTAAGCTGTTAAAAGCAAATACATGGAAGAATGTGGCAAATAAGACAGGGAACAGAGACAGATGCAAAGAATGCAGGGCACTTGAATGACACCATTTCCTGTACAAACACAGGAACTGTTTAATAATGGCTAACTACTTTTCAAAATGAATGTCAATATGTAGGCTTAAGAACATCCTGGCTTTTCACAGAAAGCTCTCAGATCTTTTGTTTTGGGTCTTGATTTTTAGTTCCCTCTTCCTTTCTTGTCTTCCATTTTCCATTTTTCATCTTAGATGCAATAAGATAAACTCCCTTGGAACTGGTGTTCCTTTCCCCTCTTCGTGTACTGTCAGAGGAGTCACTCTGCAAGTAAGAGATGCTATCTTGCTCCTCTCTCCCTGGCATTGCAGTGAGATAGGAAAACTGCACAGCAGCTGAAATTTGGTCCTGGTGAAGTAAGAGACATGATGGGGGGAGCAAATCACGCAGAAATGGTTGAGTCATTTCACTCGTCTCTGTAGAGTGCTTGAGTTCCTTAGGGAGACTGGTTTATTAGTGTAACGTGCATTTATTTATCTCTGCACTGAAAAGCTTGTCTAATTTTTTTCAGCTATACCAGTTGGTCTAATGAAAGATATCATCACTACTTACAAACCCTGTCCTACCTCTGTCCTTAAGGTCATTAAAGCTGCAGCAAGATACCAGTTTGTTATAAGTAGGAGTCAAAGGTTGACACTGGGATAATGCTGAAAGTAGGGGTTAAAGAATGATACGGTCATTGTCAGCAGG
>NW_008824900.1:3238262-3248246 GCF_000699105.1 Pygoscelis adeliae | reverse complement strand
ATAGAATCACAATTGCATCTTTCTTGAGAAATTTCAAAACGGGAAGAAGCCCATCACATAGCTGTTAAAGAAAATATTAGGTTAATGCTGAACTGAATGAAACCATACTGAGCTACAGCCACTGAAATGTGGCGCGCTTGTCCTTGCAGTGTGTCAGGCTTTGACAGCCCTTGTCACCTTCTTGCCTCAAAGCCTTCTTCTGCAAATAAAATCTTGCTGAAGTTTGAGAAGCAATTGGGGTCTGCATGAGAAAATTTGGCTGCCCTCACTGCGGTGGTCAGGCTACACAGGGCACACATTTGTCCTGGGACTGCACCTAGTGCAACTCTATCTGTTTGGCTTTCTGTTCCCCACCCCATCCTCTGCAGGTTTTGCTTTTGCTGGCAAAAGTTGTTTTCTCAGTGTCAAAAAATGAGCCAAAGTCTACAGTGTAAAATGATTTTTTTCACCTCTCTCACCTTTCTGTGGCAATTGGCAGGATTTGCAGGTTTCACATTATGTGTCAAGCTGCTTCCAGAGGCTCCAAACTCCCAGACTCTTAAAAATCAATGAGCTAGACACAATGAAAGTTCAGGAATTTCTTGCTTCATCACATACCATACAGCATATAACGGTGTTCTAAAAGAAACAAAACAACACACGTATACACAAACCTACCCAGAATTACAGCTTCTCTATGTTTTGGAGGGCTGAAATTTTGGGGAACTTGACAACATGTCTGTCTGCATTAAAGGTATTACAATAAGCTGTGGAGTAGAGCTGAGTCTACTCAGCCCCAAATAATCTTAGGTTGATTCCAAACCTGAACTTCATAGTGAAAAAAAGTAAATGAGCTCTACTCATATGCTCATTCAGCAGCACTGAGCCTCGTGGAGACCCAGATCTCAAGGGAGCTGGGGTGGAGGAGGGTGCAGGCACGTGCTCTCCTGCCTGGAGGCCGCCCCCCTCTGTACCCCACCAAGGAAGGAATTGGGGGTTTCCTAGCTACCTCTCTCTTCTGATACACTGGGAAGGCACAAGGTAATAAGCATGCAAGTGACTTGGAAAAAAAATCAACTAGCGGACAGGAAAATGTTTATTCATTCACCTAGAAAAGAAAACCTGAGCAACCTATTCATACATCTCAACAAAACCTGTTTTCCTCTGTTGGTGGAGTAATGAATCACCGTTTATTTCCATGCGGGAAGTAGCACCTTACAGTAAATGGATGGAAATGGAGACTAATTTGAAAGTATCATTTTGTGAAGGGCACCAGTAACATTTGTGACACATTCTAGTTTTTGACCATCTGGCAACGTTGAGGGCTAAACTAATGTATAAACCTTGAGAGACCCCATTTGTAGCTGGAACTGCTTTAGACTTCACATTTTAATGGAGTGAGATCTCAGATCAATGCCACCCTAATAATGCAGAATGGATTTAGGCCAGGACACAGTGCTGTTTATACTGGCTTTCTCTGAAAGGCCAGGATTACAAATACAAAGACTAAATCTTTCTCTCCTAAATTGAAAAAGATCTGTTAATAATTATTGTGAGCCAAGAGAAAAATCCAGACCTCTCTAGAGACAAAGGAACAGGCAAATACAACCGGGAGGTCATTAGCTTAAGCTTTGCAATTGCTGTCCAAAGGGGCTCTTTTTCAAACCTGTCAGGAATGTCTTTCTAACAGTTCAGCTATTCAAAAAGTGTCTGCTCGGATATTGCAAAAGTCAGAGTCATACACAAAGAAAAGACAGAGGGCAGAAGACATGAAGTTTAGCAGTGAATCCTAATCTGAGTCCAATGATTAACATATAAGGAATAACTCGGGGAGGCAGCTAGCCTAGCGAGTGGTGAAGTGGTGTGGGATGATGAGACCGCAGCAGAATTGCTAGTGCTGGGGCAAGTCTACGCCCTTGTCTGCCTCAGTTTCTCCTTTGCAAAACAGGAGTAATGACAGCGACCTTGTGAAGTCTTTCCCTTGACTCCAGCACACACCGCAGATGGAAAGTGCTTGCAAAGGGAAAGTGCCGCTATTTCGGGATGAGGGAGGTGAGGCACTGAGCAGCTGAGCGACTTATCTGCAGGCACACAGCGAGTCAGCGGCAGCTCCAGGAATAGTACATGAGTCTCTCGGCTCAACGGGAACAGATAATGCTTAATAAAGAATTTAAAGCAGCAATTAAGGCCGCACTTCTACCAACTTTACATTAAATGAGGAATCCCCTGGCCTCCTCGGGAAGTATATACAGCTCAGAGTGAATTAGGGGTGCAGACCTAGGACCTAGAGAACTGCTTTGGACGAACAGTGTCACCTGAAGTGTTTTAGCAAGTGAAAACCAAAGTCAGTGCTGAGGATTAAGATTTGAAAGCAAGTGCTGACATACTGAGGTCCTTGGAAATTTTGTCTGTGAGGAAATCTACTGTATAATTAAATTTGCAGTTTCCTTAGTGGGACCATCATTTCCTTCCATGAACAAAAAGATAAATTTCTTAGATATTCTGTCATGGAGTCTTCTAATGTAACGAGGCTTGACAGACTGAATAAGTAACTCCACAGCTTTTAAGAATAATCTTTTTGATATCAGCGATTCCCTGAGATGATAACCTTCCTAAAGACAACTAAGGAGTCTACCAATGAGCTGAGAAGCGTGGTTTCGCCAGCCACAGAGGAATTGCAGTCATGACCTTGTCCAGACTCTCTGACAGGATTTTGGCAATGACTGCAGGAATCGGAAGGCTCGGGAGGAAACGCAAACTTCCTGGTCGAAACGCCAGTTGATAAGTAATTCAGCGGGAGTCCCTGGGCCGCACGGGAGGAGGTGTGGATGCCGGCAATACATTCAGATGAGATGAGAGTAGTGGTATCATCAGAAAGGTGTCCCGCACCTGAGGCAGCCTGAGAAGAGGTCTTTCAGAAAGACGACTTCTGAAATAGGGCTTGCCTGTGACAAAGTACCTGTAAATCATTTTATTCTTTCTGTGATGCAAGTTAGCCAACAACTTTTCAAAAATTAATCTATTTGCAGGTTAGAAGTTACCAAAGACATTTGCTTCCTCTGGTATCTCCCATTTGTAGCTGCCATTTATATGGACGGGGTCCTGCCCTCCAGGCACCAGAGCAATGGTTGTTGTCTTTATGTTTGGGAAAAACCTCACTGGAGGTTTTTTTTTTCTAATTCTCATTTATTCAGACTGAATGAGCAGCCTTAAGTCTTCAAGTGAGAAGGTTTAGTAGTCTAGATTTTTCTTTTACAGAAATTAATTATAATCAAATTCAAACCTGCATGCTGTCTCCAGCAATCTAATCACAAATATGATTCAACAACAGTATACAGATCATCTTTATCAAGGAGTGTACAGTTATGGGGTTACAAAAATACAGGGCATGGGGTTCCCACACTGGAATTTTATTTCAACAGCAATTCACGGCTACAGAGAGAAACCGGACTGTCTGCTCTGCACCTCCTCTTCCTCTCCTCTCCCTGACTCCCTCTAAGGTCACACCAAGAGGCAAAGCAAATGGATGAGTATATCCATGTTCCTCCACATCTAAAGCAGCTTGGTAGAAAGTACTTTTCTGCAAGCACAAACTAGAAGTATCTATAAAGAAACAAGCTATAAAAAAGCCCATTTATGCCAGGTATGAAACCAGATTAAGTCCAGATTCACACGTCCTTTAGTTATGCTTAGAGGAGCCTCCTACTCTGAATTGACCCTGGTGTCAAGAGAGGCAGCTAGTGCACTTTGGAGCATTTAAATGTGTCTTTGGCAGAAAATGACCCTCAGAGCACTGGAAGAATATAAAGATTTGTCAAGCTTGAATGTCTTCTCTGCTGTAGCTGAAAATCATACTTCTGTCTGCATTCCACTCCTGCTAGGTGAGGAGGGTGCTTTGCTCACTATAGACAATCTTTTGGGGTGCAACAAAGCTCTGGTAGTTAAATAGCCCACTACTGATGTTTGCACTTGGTTCAGTGTGCAAGGAGCCATGCAGGAATGAGTCATTTTTTTCCACTGCATTTCTCTTAGTCTGCCTATGCTAAAGTCAAGAACACAGAGTTTCCTGCACCATAGTTTCTTTTCCCTTCGGGGCAAAATCAATCCTAAATTGGCCTGCACTGAACTCTGATTATGTGACGGTTGGCTACAGGCCGACCCGTGCAACCCTGCATCAGAAATGCTCAGTACTGCAGCTTGAGAACAGACTTTCAGAAGAGCTGATACCCAGCTTCTCAGCAGGCATTTTAGCATCTGGATTCAGCTGACGTTAAAAGGAATCCAGCCCCAGATACATTTTAAAAGCTGGGTCTGAAGTCTTATGGACCTGCCTGCGTAAAGCAGCCAGATTTTGAGAAAATGGGCATTCTCTCCGGGAACAAGGCTAGTTAGAATATCCGTCCGTTTTTTTTAAACATCTGAATGGGTGCTGCATGTATGACAAACACTTTCAAAGCCAGTTTCCCCCTTTTGACATCTGTTTGGTAGCTTTATATGAAATAAACCATAATTTTTTCTGCTAATTGAGTTCATGTAAGAAATTTTAGTTAAAATGGAATTCTTTTAGGGAAATGAATGAAGTTACCTACGTGAACTAAATGGCTGAATCCCAGGAGAAAATACTTTGTTACATCTGAATAGTGTTTTCCGACAGGCTGCAGTGGTGCATTCTCTTGGCAGGGGTCCCTCCATAAATCACATAATACAGAGTGTAAAAAAATTAATGTTTGGTATGTTACCATGAGATTCCTTGGCAAATCTATGTGCGAGAGCGCTACTTCATGTGCCTTGGCAGCTACCTAGTGATAAAGAATGAAAGATAAGTTCACAACAAGGGCCCTCAGGAACTTCAGAGGGACAAATGGTCCTCTGATCACTGTGAAGCTACTTGGGAATACGGAAAAAAAGTTTCAGCAAATTTCCGTAAGCCAGAAATACATTCCGAGAAAATCTGAAACATTTCTGTAACCTCATCCTGCCGGAGTGTGAAGGATTCAGATTTAAGCCCGAATCCAGCAAAACACATAAGAATTAATTTGAACTGAAAGCATACAGCAACTTCAGGGCTGTGGAAAGGGGCACACAGCATAAAAAAAGGAAACCGCGTGACCCTTTCTGCCTTCTGCATAGTTGGAGAGCAGGAAGAGTGGTCATCAAACAGAAAGCAAAACATTTCTAACAGCTACTAGCAAACATGTCGTCACTCAACACCTAATTAGACCTTTGGGCCTTATAGCAGTAAAACACGATGCAAGCCAAAACATTACTGAATTTTGAAGAAAATTGCCTCTTTTTTTTGTGGACAATGTATTCACAGTTGTGAATGTGAATACATTGTGGACAATGTATTCACAGTTACATCAATGGCTTGCAGACCAGCATGCCTTGAAGTATCAAGCTATTGTAATATTAATCCTACCTTCCAACTGACTGTGAGAAAACCTTTCCTGTAGTCGCTGCCTTCCTGTGTCTCGGCCAGAGGCAGAAGGCAGTATTAGAAGAACCATTCAGATAACCCAAAGGACTGCTTTTGTACTCACAGGAGGAACAAAATTCCAGTGCGTGACCTTCACACGCAATGCTCCACACAGCCAGGTAGTTGCAGTAACACTGTTTCCTTAACTTCATTTTGAGTCAGTACCGTCACTCCCATTAAGGATCTTCATCGTAGTTAGGAATGAATAATCTGCTGTTATTGTACCACAAAAGTAAGTGTGTGCCATGGTACGCCAGATGTTAATGGCATTGTTGTATGGGAATATATGGGAGCATAATGGCACCTCCCTGGCTCCACCAGCAGTTGGCAGTCCATATGGTGGTGGCACGCACCCCATACTGATGGATGCTCAGCAGATGCTCTTCAAGAGCTAAATAACGCAAACAGAGGCTGGTGTGATCAATATACAGCCCTCATAGTTCAGGCACTGCTCACAGCCAAAAAATGCACTAAATTGGAGGGGGGAGGGGGCGCAGTTTTTAAAAAAAAGAATAGTCTAAAAAAAAAAGGACAGTAAATCTTTTGGCATTTTAAAAAAGAAGTTACAGGTGCTGCTGAAGAGAAAGTTTTACTTTGTTACCAAGCTTCTGCAGCTTCATTAAAAAATACACATTTTGGAGAAATTTCTTCTTTAAATTAAGTGATTTCTTGGCCTTCAGGAATCTATATTTGTCTACCTCTACCTGGGATTGTCCTCAAGACACCTGTGCATGCGTGTGCTTATGCATTCATAAAGTGCTTATTCTCTCTTCTGAAAATATTGGGTCCCTCAAGACCAGGAACCTCCACTGGAGTGAATATAATTTCTCAGTTCCTCTGTACTGCTCAGATGGTTACATGAAACTATCAGAATCTGGATCTTCCTAGGATAATGCCAGACTGATTTTTATTGCCACGGTTAAAGAGAAATAACCTCTCTGCTCATATCAATATTTTAGAGCATCTTCAGTGGTTGAAATTAGGTCAGGCACAGCAAAACTACTGGTAGTTGAGGTGAAATAAAGATCAATAAGGTTACCTGACACAGAGACAGCACAGCCAGCAGCAATCATAATATTAGCACAATATACATCAAAATCCGCTTATATGTGGGAGTCGCAAGACATGGAAACAAATACTGAAACCCACACAGAAGACATAATTTATGATTCATGGGATGAGACAGGAATGCAATTTTCAGAACACCACCACTGAAAACAAAACAAACTAAAGGAAAATGCATTAGGTATCAGTCCATTTGGAGGAAAAAGGCATAAGAGCTGCCAACATTGCCTTGTACCTCCTCCATTTTGATGCAGCAAGCAGCTGCAGGGAAATAAAAGTTAGAACTTAATATCCAAGGTCGTTAGTGTTCTCAATAACAGATTATTCTCAAAAACATGTTAAAGAAGGAAATTGTTTTAAATATAAAATTGGAATAAGCCAAAATTAGCCCATAAACTTGAAATAAAAAAAAAATCTTCTATGCATTGCTAACACTTGTTAAAAAGAACAAAAACTGTAAGGGGTTTAATACTTAACGTGAATTAACTCAGCCATGTATATTACATAGCCAAAGCCATAGAAATGGCCATCTAAATTGATTCTGGAACTGGTAGGCCTGCAGCAGATTTGCAAATGATAATGCACATATTAATAGATACTTTCACTAATTTCACTAATGACCAATTTTAATGAGAAATTTGGATTTGTAGATGAACAGAAACATTCCCATTCTATCATTCGTACACGTGCAAAGAATTCCACATCCCGGGACAGAGACTGAGCCAGCCACAACACAGACTTATCCCCCCAAACCCACGTCCAGTGCAGCACAAAGGGTCACTCACTGCCCTCATGGAGCTGGCCCTCCTCAAGCACCTTCATAGGTTTATGTCTTGCAAAATGCTGTTTGGTTCCAGAAAATAGATCCGTCAGCTTTAAGGACTAGGTAGCTAATGACATGGGCTTGTGGAGCTGCTGGAGACGGAGTCACATACTAAACTAGCTGACAAACCAAGTGCAGACTGTTCAAAGAACTGCAAAAAGCAGCCCCTGAACTGCATGCACAAACTAGAAGCTTGTACAGTCACAGCAAATGTGCCCTGCTCCTTGCACAGTGCTGTGATACTGCAGGAAGCTGGACTCTGCATTGCCACAGGGGAAAGAACCACCAAATAGCGTGCTGTGGCTAAGTCTGATTTATTAAGCAAGCAAAGTGAGGGATCGGCTGTGTAGGAAAAAGCTCCTCAATCACCGCCTCACTCCCCAACTCCATCAGCTGAGACCTATCCCCTTTTACATTCCAGCAAGTGAGGACATGGAAACCTCTGATAAACCCCCCATTTCAGGGTCCAGAGGAAAGCCATCAGAAACACTCCAGGGACTTCTGAAAAGAGCAGCCTGGTGCACTGGAAAAGAGTGATCCCGCAGGCAATCTCCCGATTCCCACAAGGCACTGTTAAAAAAACCAAAAAACTTCCAGTGTATAAGATTGGCTTTAGCAGTTACCACACAGCCATACAAACATCCTGACTGATGTCCTTCGCTACCATTTTAGTCTTGTCTTCCACCACCTCCAAGATTCAGTGGGCACCCTATATCTGAATGAATGGAGAAATTATTTCAGCTGCAACATTAACTCTAGGGGCTTAAAGGGTTTTTTTCTAAATTTGATTTATCTTGCAACTAAAACAGCTTAACAGTGAACACATGCAGAGACTCATTATCTCTGCCGCTGGCTTCAAAAGGCTCTGGGAGTTCCTTGGGCCCATTCAAAACCTCTTCCACTTTCAAGTGCCATCAAACATTATTCACTAACTGTAACGTGACTATCCAGACACAGTCTCTGTGTGTTATCTTTGTGGCCACCAAATGGTTACTTTCTTTCTCTCCCCATTCTCTCTCGATATTGTTTTTTTATGTGTTGGGGTTTTTTTGGTTTTGTTTTTTGTTCTTTTTTTTTTAATATATCTCTGCTTTCACATTTTCTTCTAACTAGGATGTTTTTATGTCCAGCATAATTTTGTCCATGTTTGAATAATTGCGCCTTCCTGGGCATTTAATAAACCATCCTTGAGAATTTTCAGGTTTTATTACATTGGTGTGACTTGTCAGGAATGCTGACAACTGCTGCGAGCTTTGAAAAAAAGCAGACAGAGTCATAGAATAATTCAGGTTGGAAGGGACCACAAGAGGTCATCTAATCCAACCTTCCACTCAAAGCAGGGTCAACAAGGAGTCAGCATACTCATGCCCAAGAGGTGCCTTATTCTGTGTGCACCGAGGGAAGGTTCAGATTATGAATACCTAGGCAGCAGCTACATCGAGTGACTCCTCTTGTCCCTCATGATGAAGTTCAACATTTCTCTATCCAGTGGAAAGCTTTCTCCTAACAATGTTCCCCCCCTGCCACTCCACCCCGAACTTTAGAAACTAAACATGTAGCCTGGCTTGAATTGACCCATGATGAGTTTTTCTCCCCATTCTTTGCAGATACCTACTGAAGGAGCATCAAGCAGCATGCCCTCCTTCTTTAGTTTGCTAGATGAAACTTTAACCTAATCCAGTGTTAGACGTGAGGTGGAGGAAATCTGCTAACAGCTCATAGTGTCTCGGATACAAAATAACCCATCATTGCCTTTTCCCCACATTGTACCCATACAAAATGTATTTTAGTACTTTTTTTTCTGCTTAAGCATCTATCAGCATTTCTGTTTTTCAAATCCAAGTTCACATACAATTCCTCAAATTGTGTAGATGCCAGCATTGCCCTACAGATAGCCAAAGCTGTGTACTTTGCGTTTCCATTTGTGTTTGAATTTGTCATAGGCCCAATGTTTAATTTGTAAAATGCTCCAGTGGAGCTAGCTACTCACCAGTCTTTCACATAAATACAGATCATGGTGCAAGCTTTCAGCAAGAAACCACGTGGGAAAGACATACTTCAGAGAAACGGTGGGCTCTCCCCTCTTCATTCTTCCCACATTCCTCCCAAAGATCATTCCCGTAACTATGAAGCATAATCTTATAAATCAGCAGAGAATTTGGTCTTGACAGCTCTGCCATCTTGTTTTATGTATTACCTTGAAATGCTTTCAGCTAATTTCAGTTTTATGAAAAAATCAAAAAAAGTCTTCACAGGCTTCATATATTGACCTAGTCACTTACATATATCTTTTCTTTTTAGTAGGTTGTGGTCTTGCTTTCTGCTTTCCCTGTGAAATAAATCATAGAATCAGTAACTAAATTTCTTTTAGGAGGTGAGGTGGTAAGCTTTCTTTACTCCATACACCTAGTATGACACCAGCTTCACACAAGCGGGACACTAGCACACGCACACATACACACACGTAGAGGGGTGCCTTGAACACACATACAGTCCAAACACCACAAAGTGGTTTATGTGCACAAGCAAAGGATTGAAGTTTCCCTCTAACATGATCTTCATCAGCTCTGGGTGCTCTCGGGTCCCAGGGAAGCCATCCTGCTGCTCTCTGAAGTTGCTGCCCTCATCACAGCTGGTGATC
>NW_008824900.1:3234303-3238222 GCF_000699105.1 Pygoscelis adeliae | reverse complement strand
TCACTAGACATGAAATTAAATTGAAGCTGCCAGGGACAGCACTATGCTAAGTTGCTTGCTGATGCTGGTAGCAAACTCTATACTCACAACCTTCCAAAAATTTCCATTGCAGGCCCAGCAGCGCAACGTGCCAAGACTGCAAGGACTTGGGTTCTTTCTATTTATCTGCATGGACTACCCATATTCCTAGATCTTTAGGGGAAGCTCAGCTGTAGCAATGCAATGCTTTCCTCTCTTAAGCTGGCAGCAGAGGAGTTGGAGAAGGCCTAATGTGTACCAAGGAAGGGGGATCTTGCATAGCTGATTTTTTTCCAGAAAAAATAGGAAGCAGAAGTTTGCAACAAACTTCATGATGATATGTCTCTTAGAACCTGGAGATACCATTTTCATTGGTATAATCACACCAAACAGAAGTGGAATGGAGGCTAACAAGCCCTTAAATTGATAGTTTATCCTTTTAAGGATAAGGACATTAAGGACATCTTAAGTTGAAAACATATAAAGCTATGTTGGTCACGAGCAAATGGAGAAGGTGATGGTTGTCTACGTTTGTGGAAAGACAAATGGCATTAGGAAAATTTTCTACCAGGGTAATCACTAAATACACAATACACCAGAAAAGTTCTAATTAGCTGTTTTCAGATTATTGGTCTAAATCTCTCAGTGATGGACAACATGTAGGAGACTATTTGAACTTGTTTAGTTTTGAGGATGCTCTTAAAATCATCCCTGATAAGCGAAAAAAGACCACCCCATGTGGAGTGGCTAGATGTTAGCTGTGGCCTTCTAAGAATAGAGCTATCACGTGCAAGCACACTGCTGAGTATAAATCTAAAGGATCGTGCCACTATCCTCTGACACAGGTGTGGGTTTAGGCATCATAGGCTCTGGACATTTCCCAAGGAAAATATTCCGGATTTCCTGTATGAATGCTATTACCATTGTTGCAGCAGTATAAGATATACAGAAGCCAACTCCGAACGCTGCGTGGAAGACAGCACACTAATAAAATAGTGTCCAACACAACTGAGAAACATGGCATTTTGACCAAATGTACCAGGTTTAACACAAGACTGCATTTATACAGGAAGAGAACTTTAATTCCATACGCAGAATCTTGTTTTCCAGTCAGACATGAAAGACCTACAGCTGCAAGGAATTCTATTTATTAAGAACAAAAGCGTGAAGGATAGACTTGTTCATTCTAGGACTCTTACCTATGTATTTTAAACCTAAGACTTAAGTTGAGACTATTAAAGCATACACTTGCTCTTACCAATGGTGCGTTGCAGATTGTCTTTGCTCTGCAGTTTATGACACCAAAGTGATACTGAAGTTCTTCCTTAGCACAACATCTTGGAGCAAAAAGCCCAGTTTTAATCTCACAGTACCTTAGCTGCTGTCACAGTGATGACATGCAGTTGAGTTTAGCAGCGAATCTTGGTCTGCACCAATGTTTCCAAAACCAGAGTCAGGTTGCTGGACATGTCAGTCAAGGACTTAGTTCAGGTCATAGAAAACAGGAGGTACAAAGGTGAAGCATTCGAAGTAAAAGCTCTTTGGAATAAAATATTCAAATTTCTTTATTAGAGACATGCCATGAAGAGAGATACTAATTTGAGAGAATGGTTTAATATGGCAAGATTTTGGAAATCTGAATCAAAAGATTAAAGAGGACACCAGAAAATATAATACCAACTTGAACTGAGACATTCCCAACCTTGTTGATCAATAGCTTGAAAAATGCTACAAAGACAACTGGCAAGAGATCAGCAGTAGACTTTTCCCTTAAGCACTATGATAGAAATTTAATCGATACAGTACCTTTCAAGATACCAATGCAAGCAATTTCTAAAAAGATAAAAGATATTTCTAATGAACGACTGGCAGAGTAAATGTTGAAAATTGGAAAGGATAACAAGTACACTCTAGATGCAAGTTTACATATGAGAAAGTTCAAGTTGTGCTGGTTCCTGTTGCTGCATAGTAGAATAGAGGAGATTAAGATAAGGGTAACTCTTTAAGGGACTAGTACCAGAGTCAAAGGCATGTAATATAAGAGTATTTTGGGTAAAAGACACCACAGTCTGCACTCCAATACAGTTAGAATTGTAACCTGTGAATGATGGAAGTGTACAGAAAAATAATTATAACAAACACAAGGAATGAGACCAGAAGAGATGGTCTTTGCTGGAAGATCTGACAGTATCGGATGGATGCCAACCCCCCTCTCCTAAAATAATCTGTAACAGGAAACCAAGCAGGGTGCAGGTAGCCCTGGAGAGGCCCTAGCAGACTTCTGTTCAATAAATTCTGTTACCCAGATGTTCCTTTGTAGTTCTCAAAAACCTTTAAGGCTCCTGGTCAGTAAAGAAGTTTGGAAAAGATTCAAACTTCAGCTCTGCAGCGTCAGCATATATTCCTATCTGTGCTAACTAAAGCGCAGTGTTAGCAAAAAAAGCAATTCTGTAAAACAATGTCATGAAACTCCACTTTCATTCTCCCTGTATGATTTCCAGATCAAGCACTTAATCCCCCCCCGAAACCTTCCTCTTATAAGTCTCCCTTACTGGCACCAATGGGGATTCCCCAGTTGCCTGGGAGCTGTTTGTATGCAACACCGGAGACCCAAAGCTTGATTCATGTGAAAAGAATTGAAACTTTTAAGTGAGAAATACTCCTAAGAAGGGTTGAGAGGGGACAAGGACTGAAGGATTAGCTACAAGGAGTCCTCAGTTCGGGAAAGACCTTAAATCCCAGACTTGCCTTTACAGCTGTCTGACTCAATGGAATACAACATTTGCACCAAGGTCTGAGTGCTTGGCTCAGCTCATTTAAACTGAACTGAAAAGCAGAGCTGGAAATCTTGCTACTTGCTTGCTCAAGGGAGAGTGGTAGTGTCTGTATGAAAAATTAAACTTGGTGTAAAAAACAAGCCTAAACCTGCAAATTGCCACCAATAATGAAAGTAACCCTGTCAGTCCTGCTGCAAATCCTTTGAATTAGGGATTTTTCTGTGCATTGATCTCACCAAATGCTGACCTTGGCTACATGTACAATTTCTACTCGCTTTCCTGAAAGTGGTGTTTGTATGTCATAGCCACCGCTTCACAGCTGAATATTACATCAGAGCTAAAAAAACGACATCCTGTGATGGGAGCTAAAGAACCCAAACTGCCTTGTATCACCCCAGCACCCTCCCAAATAACAGCAAGACCACGTTGCTGATACCATGGGGACATAGGCACGTAATATGTGCCTCACAGCTTGACATTAAGTGAGGAGTAACCATCAGGCCATAGATGCTGTAGGTCCACATAGTAGTGCATCTTCACATGTGTTCACACCTGTACAGCAAGAATCATTAAAAAAAAGAGTCAGTTAGCAGTGATGCATTGTTCAAATTATAAAATCACGAGCCCTGACCACCTACAAAATGTGCTATTTTGGCTTATAACCAAACTGAATTATGGCTAAAATTAATGCACTTAAAAAGAAATAAGGAATATTCAAACATAGGCAGGAAAGAAAAACTATCTGAGAGAGGAAAAGCTACAGAGGGATGCATAATATGATGGCAATAATAGTGTCGTGATGTTTGGAGACCTGAAGCATGACCCTCCTTTCCCACACATCTTTTTATTGAAAAATCTGTGCATTGCAGGCCTTTCCAACAGATACAGGAATAGCCTTCAGGACGTTTTTATGGTCTTTTCCAATCTTAATCTATTTCTCACTTTAGAGATGCCAAAGAGTGTTTACCAACATATAGTTGTCTCACAATTACAGTAGCTCATGAGCAAATCAATACAACATTTAAATGCATTTTCTTGTTTGTATTACAACTGCTTAACAGAAAACTTTTGGAAGAGGTAAAAGCATATCCAGAAATACATATGAAATAGAAGTATTCAGCAGG
>NW_008824900.1:3212434-3234283 GCF_000699105.1 Pygoscelis adeliae | reverse complement strand
ATCAGACATGCAGGAATAGGCAGGTATCTGAAGTATAAGATTTATATTGGATCAATTTATTCCCAACTCCCTTTGACTATCTCAAATGGCAGAGGGATACATCCAAATAATGGACAAAGGTTTCTTAAAATTCAAATTCTGTCTCTGTTTGTGTCTTATTTAGAATTTCTATAACGCAGCACAATCCCTGTTATATTGCAAGACTTCACAATTAGTAGCTTGCAAATGGAGATAAGTCCTCGGTCCGTCAGTGTGCATGTGTGCTGCTGTTGTGGGGAGAGTATTACAGTTTTTTAGTTAAGTTCCTCACTTTATGAAAATCCAAACTGTTGTGAAATAGCACGTTGTAGCAAAGCAGAATTAAATGGCACTAATGTCTGGACTCCCATCGCACATAACAAGTATGGGAGGCCAAAGGTTAGCGTGGTTTGGAGAGCAAGGAATGCAGCAAACAGAATTTCCACTGTCTTCACAAGAAGCACTGGTCAAGTGGGGTTTAGAGTTAGTTTGGTTTCCACCCATTAAAATTATATGTTCCAAACATGAGTCATAAAATGCCTATAAAAGTGAGAGCACTTGCACACTGAATAACTTTCAAAATGGGGTTGGCTCATGGGTGAGAAGCAGCAGGCACAAGGGCAGCACAGGCAGTCTTCCTGACTGGTGGCATGAGGGCTGTTGGGTGTGCAGGCTCCCCAAAATTCACCCTCACTCTACTATTTCACATTAGCTGAGCAAAGCAACACACAAAACAGGACACAAACCACCACAAAAAGCAAGGGTGCTTGCCCTCCTTCACCAAGAATTACCTGGTGATTAGAACAGTCCCGTTGTGGATTTGCATGTGCAGTATAAGATGTGCTGTAAACGCTATAAATGGCACACTAACAGCCACGTTCTTAAAAAGCAGGCTGCTATAACACGCCAAGGACTGTGTCTTCAGATGATGTAAATCTGCTTAGCTTCATTGAGCCGTGGTAATTTACACCAGCTGAGGGATGGACCAAAGGCATTTATTAAGGCTGCAGTGTATTTAAGAACAAGCACAGATCAATAGTCCAACAAATATTCATTTCACACCACTACTTTTCAGAAGAGAGGTCAAATGGTTCCTTACACTTTTTTTTCCTAAAATTTCAAGCAAAGACCAGTGAAAGTCAGTAATTAAATCCCCTTTGAAGGAAGCACTGGCAATGAATAATAGGCAAGAGCTGGTACTACATAGAAGCAGTAGTTCTGGCTCGCAGGTGCCATTAAGGGCTGTGCGAGTGTGTGACTCACCCCTTGAACTGTCTTCTGGGAAGCCTGGTATCTCATCAGTGAAAGGCCAGTTGGAATGAATGTAACAAATGAACAGTTCCCTAAGTTGGTCCCAAAATAAACCAAACTGAACTCTGGAAATTTAGAAATCGGTACTTCTCTCTGGTTATTTTTCATTCTAATCTACATGACTTCAGTGAGTTTTGTATTGGTATTGCTCTCTGCCTGGTTATAAGTAAGAAATATAAGCAGTGTCACAGGGAAAAATATGCCCATGAGATTTCCATCCTAATTATGCAAACCCAAGACAACGTTAAGAGTTTAATGAAATTTCCAAGTGTATTGACATTTTCAAACACAACATGACAAACCTGACTTTGGGAAGGAATGCAGTGCTTACTGGGAAGAGAGCACACATAGCCTACAACTGAGCAATCATGCCAGACCCTGGGACAACTTGTATCAACAATCTGCCTCATCAGAATGACACAAGGGATTGTACAATAAAAACGCCCCCCTTAGTGAAAGAAAAAGAGAAGAAAGAGCATTGTACGCTGGATGCTAAAAATCACGGGCATCAGTGGTGGTAATTTCCTGAAGCTATAGTGAACATGTGAGTGATAATTTTAGCTCAGGCTGTATTCTAAAATATGGAAAATGATTTGTCTTGCAGGTTAATTTTAAATTAATATCACCACCAGACTGCTCTGTTTTGCTGTATATTGGTCTGTTCTCTCCATCCTTTTCAGAGTAGAGCCCTGACAGCTCTCCTTACAGCTTACAGCAGTGAAAAAAAAAGCCATAGGGCTTTAAATTTTTAAGTCGGTGTTTTGAAAATACTGCTGTATGTATTAGGCTTCTCCTGTTTTAGAGGCCCTTTCCTGGAGAGTCTTCCAACAGGAATATCATTTACATCAGCAAGGATTTTTGGCAGTTTTTCTTTTTTTCCTTTT
Organism: Pygoscelis adeliae; assembly: GCF_000699105.1. Taxonomy (NCBI): domain Eukaryota; kingdom Metazoa; phylum Chordata; class Aves; order Sphenisciformes; family Spheniscidae; genus Pygoscelis; species Pygoscelis adeliae. The sequence continues at coordinate 3,232,070 of NW_008824900.1, read as the reverse complement.
TATAACCATGTTGCAGTGAGACATCAGTTTAGGCAGCCAGCTCTGCAATAAAACTGACAACAGGTTTATTCTCCTGCTCCTCATGGGACCGATAGGAATTTTAGAAAAGAAAGCAGGAGGGAAGGAACAGCAACAACATGTGCGTATGATCTGCTTTGTCCCAGCATACCGATTCTGCTGTTTTCAGAGTAATTCTCATTTTAAAATCCAATGTTTTTCTTATATTTCATTAGATATTTTATTCATTTGGATTACTCTGCGGGGCAGTATATCTAGAGCAGATGTATTAGGAGGTCCTATCAACTTCAAAACTGCCAGGATTTTACCTTTGGGGTCAAACTGTCTATTGCCTTGTTCTTGTCACAACTATGGAAACCACTGTGAAACACCAGTGCCCTGGAGATCTTCTGCCAGAGGGAATCCCCACAAAAAGCATTGAAAAGTTTTTTTAAAAAAAGGCAAACCAAACCCAGTCTTTTTAGTTCAGAAGAGACTTTTATCTTAGAAGGATTTTATCTCAGAAGGAAATTGCTGAAACCTGGCCTGGCTGCTGTGCCTGAAGTCACTCAAGTTCAACCTCTGCTCCTGTCCCAGGAAGGAGCAGTGGCACTGGTCTTTTTAGTTCATTTTGCACTGGCTGCATAAAGGGTCATTTTTTTGACCACAAAAGGATGGTCGTCCCTTCCTCACCAGATAAATGATTGAAACTCCTGAGCATGCAACGATGGTCTGGGTTTCCACTTAACCCTATTTCATTCTCCAACAGATACTTGTGAGAAAAACAGTGAGGACAATACCCAAAGGGTTGGAAGATGAATCAACAGTCTAGGAAGGTCTCATGGCAATGCATGGGCATTTGCTTCCACACTGCCTGGAGCCAGGGGGTTATATCTCACGGATTAGCTGACTGTGGTGCAGACCAGCGTGCTTGGAATAGACATGCTGATAGGTTAGAAATTCCATCTTGATTTAGTGGATTTAGTCCCAACAGTCTAGGATGTAATTAAATCTTTAAAAAAAGATTAATCCATCTTTACTACATAGCATTTATCATCTCTAAACACTCATAGACTGAGTGTGTGTGTGTTGGGGGGGGTATGTGCACATATATTTATTTAGAGAAAAATGCTATTTTATTAGTAGGAACAATTTTCAGGTTTGGCTAGGCTTGAAAAAGTTTATAATATCTTACGTGATTCCATTTATTCCAGTTGCAAACAGACGTTATGCCCAGATGGTGGCGCCTACAAATCACAGATCACTTCCACATAATTATTAGGTAATTCATTCCTGGCAGGTTATACATTGTGGGCTTTATCATTTATTGCAGAGGAAAATAGAAGTCTCTTTGTATTGCAACCCCTTAACCACCAAACCCCCCAGCATTGCAACCCCTACCTTCCTTTCCCCAGAAACCATTGCCTGTAGCATGGTGCTGTGTTAAACTAGCTTTTACAGCTACCTTCCATTTGGAGAGAAATAGTACCAGAATAAGATATAAGAAAAGAAAATACAAAGGGTTTCGACTAAAGATTCTTCATCCCATGGGAAATGCATAATTCAAGGTATTTGTAAATGTGTTTGTGATGTGCTGAAAAGCTGAACTGGAACAAAATAAATAAACCCAAGAAACCAGACCTGAGAATCCCAATCTTTGATGGAACTCAGACGGGCAGGTTTAGGTGTATTTTTGAGGGGATTGTAGGATTAGGGTCAGCACACTGAAAGGCTGCCCTGGTCAGCGATAGCCTCACACCAAAATGAAGCTCTGAGCATTTTGTGCCACGCAGAGTGACTACCTTTTATACAGTATAGTTTATGTTCATTTTTTGGGGGGGAGGGAAGAAGGAAATAAAGCTATTGAGAAAATAACAGTGTGGAGGGAGACAAGATTAATTAATTCCAAGTGAACCACAAACGTTTCAGGGATTCAGGGCCTGCACACAAAGTAAAAATAAAAAGCTTCAGACCTAGTGTCTGAAAATCAGCTCAGTAAAGCACTTGAGTTTGGATGCTTATCTGGGACTGGCGTTTTCAGAAATAGGGTTCTCTCTGAAGATTATCTCAAATAGATGGGGATACCAGAACTGCCAGCATGCAACGAATTGGTGAGAAAATCCTGTTTCCTAATATGAAAATGTTTTATTTGAATTTTGTGATCATTGCTAATAGAGGTTCAGGTTTAACACATCATTTCCTCTAAATGTATGTGTTCAGATACCTAAATGTTAATTCTGACCTTTGTCTACTAAGTACATCTAATGTTCCTCACACATTTCAGTCACCTATAACAAATTACCCATTCCTTCCAATTCTCTATGTTCATTGTCCTTCTAAAGATGCCCAGAAAAGGGGTGGGGGTGGGAAGGTGAGGAGCAGAGATATGCAAAATTGATTTCAGATTTGGGAGCAATCCCACAATGTCTAGACTGTTCCTTGCAGGGAAAAAAAAAACCAAAACCAAACAACAGAAAAATAATAAAACACCCCAAAACCAAACTTCATGAGTTTTTTTTTGGCAGGGAGGATTTTCCTAGCAGCTTTCACGTTTGCCATTTGCTGGCCCACAGAAGTATCACTTCTTCTAGGTCTTGTTCATAGGGAAAAGGGCTTGACACGGTTGAGAAATCACTAAATCCCCTGAAGCTCAGACATCCCAAGCCTTCAACTAAGTAACCGGTAACTATCAAAAAAGTAACCAGTAACTACCAGTTAAGTAGAACTCCTGGCAATAGCTGAACCTCAAACCTCCTTTCACAGTTGTGCATGGCCAAGAAAGTAAGGCACACTGGTGCTGCCCACGTCCCTCCTCCTCCGCACCTTCTCACAGCCTGCTCTCCACGGGGTGGTCAGACTGCTGGGCTGTCTCACTTGTGAGGACGCTCCCTGCCTTCCTTTGGGACCGTGGTGCGGGGTCTCGCCGGGCAGCCCCAGCTAAGCATGGTTGCTGCCGCATCAGCCCAAGCTCTCCCAGCTCCGTGCGCAACAGCACAGCATCCACATCTGCCCTGCTGCAACAGGCCATGCTGTGCGGGAAAGGCCATCGTGCTGCTACAGCTGCGCCTGGTATTTGTGTTACAATATTGCAAACACTTAGCTATGAGTTATAGCTCCTCAGAGACCGGCTGACTGCAGGTAACACACATAAAGTGAAGCAAATTCACACGTTCTTGTCCTCAGATGATTTCCAGTCTGAATTCTAAAGAATCTCATTTCTTTCTCAGCACAGCTGGTATCTGGTGGCTGTTAGAGCTTCACTCAGGTTGGGCAGCAGAGCAAGTATTTCCCAGCTTTGCGGGTTGAATTGCAAATAGCATTTCTGCTAAATACAATTTTGGTTTCAAGATTTGGAGAATTTTCTTCATATGCTTAAAATCAAGAGTCTCAGAATATATGAAGACAATAGTTGATTTTAAGCAGTCATAAACAACAAGAGAGACAGTGCAGAAAGTCATTAGGAATGACAAAAAAAGGAGTATTTCCAGCTATCGTGTGACATTTGATTAAGTATTACAGACAACTTTGGTTAAAGAAACCCTGTGCTTAAAGATTAACATATTTTTATCCTAACAGTGACAAATGTCATACATATACCCTCGTCTGTCTTGCAGAATCGTCAATACATGTGCAGTGCGGGCTATGAGTGTCAGTCATTTTGGATGGGGTTCACATTTGCCAACGTACCACCTACAAACTGAGCACCTGGAATTACCAAGCAGGCTCTCCTAACTGTTGTTTTTCCAGGGCCATTTCAAGTGCCACAACCATCATCGCTGAGGATTTAAAGATAAAAACAAAAAGCCACAAGGAATATACAGTTTAAAGTCGCAACCCTGTAAATGCCTTAGTGTGAATTTCTTTTACTAACACAGATGACAGATCTATTAAATAAGTTATTTTCTCCTCTTAAATGTTGAGAATAGTTTAGTCCCAAAATGGCATCTTTGACTTATTTAAGCATTTCTCTCTTTCCATCTAAGCTTTGGGGATGCATGTTTTTTGAAGAAAAAAAATAGATAGGCTACTTCAGCAACTAGAAAACTTACTATTTGGGTTTAAAATTAATTCTGAAAGACAAATTTAACCAAAATGACTTATGAGATGGAATCAGAGGTCTGTTTGAAAGAGTATGATGAACGTCTGAAAGCTGTGCCAAAGACTGCTTTTCATCAGCTCAGTGTGGATCCAAATTCCCTGGGCACTCAAGAAGAAAGATGATCTGTTCGATCAGCAAAAGAAATGGAGAAGTCCTGCTTGTTATTTGTTAGTGTCTCTTGGATGACTTTAAAAAAAAAAAACCCACAACTAAATTATACTAAGGTTTTTATCTGTCATAAAATTCATTAGGCTGGGGAGGATATGAGGGGATCATTAAGTCCATGCCGAAGCAGAGTTCAGAAGTTATTAGGACTATTAGTGTGAATGCTTGAACACTGGTCTCTTACCTGACTACTTTCATGAAAACATGCAGGAATTTAATTACCTTTTTCTTTTAGGACTTCTAACCTGTGATAGACTGAGTTGAAGTCTGTCAATGTGCTCAGAAATTTCTAGTGGAAGAAAAACACACACACACGAAGTCATCTGTAGAAATTAAGTATGCTTCATTTCTATAGAAAACCAGACTGTAACATTCCAGCATTTGTCAGAAGTGGTAAGACATTTTTTAGAGTCCAGCTAAAAAGTACTTAAATGATTTCCAAAAGCTCAGTTCCCAGTACTTTCTAACAGTTAGGCTTCTTTAGTCCTGTCACCAAAATCACTAGTCACTGAGAATATGAATGATATCTGGAGAGCTGAGTATTCCCTTTAGTTAATGCATTCATACCACTGCTGCCAGCAGTGCTGATGGCAATGCACAAGCAAAGCCAGACTAGGGAACTCTGGTCTAAATATAAATATCTGCAATTATAGTGGGGGGTACCTTTATTCTATTCTGCCTATACAGAAAATCAGCATTACTGGACTCTACAAGCCAGTCAGATATTGCAAGAAATTTCCCGTACTGCCTTGCAGCAAGCAAATACCTGAAATGCTGTTACTGGGCACAAAGCTGTGACATCGCTTAACATCTCTGGGGTGGAATATTACTGAAATTAAAACAGGTGATATGAGTGTGATATTTAATTTTTCAAAAGCACTGACATTCCCCAAAATAATGAAACACACTTCAGGATATGCTAAGGTAAATACAGAATCACACACAGACATCAGGGTTACCAAAATGAAAACATCTCTCTAACTCCCCAAACACTCTGCAACAGAGTATACGTTTGTTTATACCCTGTTAGAGGCTCAAGCAAGAGATTCAGATTTTCTGGAATTTGTGATTTATTTGTGAACTGGAGCCTAATATATTCTTAAGAATAAAATAAAAAAATCTCCAACCCCTCAAGATTTTATTTGATCTACTGTAATCCTGTTTTTACCAATCACTGTGTTCAAACAAACTTCAGACATCCGCCAAACAAACAAGCAAGCAACACCCCCCACCCGAACCAGCAACCTTTCCCTGCTTTTTTAGATCTGACAATAAAACCAGCTTCAACTGCAATGCACAATTGAAGAGAGTAGGTAGAGGACCACGCATTTCCTACGATAGGCTCAGCAAATGGGAACAGCCAGCCCTGCAACGATCCTCCAAAAACCTCTGGAGCAGAAGCACAGCAATTCTGTTATTAGAAGGTTTCTCAGTTGTAAGAGCTAAGAGGGATGACAGATGTATTTTTGCCCCAGATGGTTCCTCGGAGGAAATCTGGGAATCCAGAAACTAAGAACAAAAGGATAAAATAGAAAGGAAAAAACCCCACAAAACAAAACAGAAAATACAAAACAATACAGTAAAATACAGATTGATGATCAGGAAAAACTTGCATAGGAAGAAGCTAGAAGTCTGTAGGATGATCTGTGAAGAGGTGATTTTTGGTGTGAAAAATCTCACTGTTAGAGGCACATAAAGCTGGAACTGGATGAGACAATGCCCTTGAAATTGTAACTGTAGGAAAGGCTCATGCTTGTTTTTTCTCAGCTGTGTTAGTGCCACAGAGTAGGTTGCCACACAGGCAAGGAAGATTTAGGTCTGCAAGAACAACTGAGATGATGTTCCTTACATTTTCATGGTAAAAATGCCAAAGGTTCAAGATTTCTCTCGTTCAGAAAACTCTTATTATTATCGGTAATGAAGTGTGAACCAGAAAGAGCACAGCTTGACATTGAGATCCCAAGCTGAGCTTGTGGATTGGCGGGGGGAACCCTCTCTCCTTACACATAAACCAACAAAAACCTCCCCATTAAAAACTTCTGCAAGACCTTAAATGCAGAGGTGAACAATGGCATTTATTCAAAATCCCCTTTCCAAGGTGAACTGAGTTTCAGCAGTCCAACAACAGCATGAGCTCAGCAATGTTCATGAATAACTTCAGCTACTTGCACAGCTGGAACGATTGGCCTCAAGACTTGGACTGATGGACTTGGAGGGCACCCGGTCCTGCCTGCCACTGCTGCTTGGTGCATGGAGGGGTCCTTCCATGTGCCGAGCAGCAGTGGCAGACAGCGTCAGATGCCTGCACGCCAGCTATCCCACGTGCAGGGCAGCCCTGCAGGCACCAACGATGCAGACAGACCCACTGGAGAGGCTGCACCGTGATGCTCACCTAAGGCATGGGGCAAGTACCTCCATGGCAATGGCATCAGTCCCTGCCATCAGCACTTGCTGGCAGGATAAGCACCATTTCAGAGTGAAATGGATGGGGAAATATGAGGAAAATGAGCTAAATTTGCAGCAACAGATTGACTATGTGAGAGATGTTTCTTTTCTGGTAATAAAAGTTGCTCCAAAGAATTCCATTATTTTTTCAGTACAGCCGCTGCTTCTTAATGGGGGACATACTATGCTGTCTGTATTAGTCAGCAATAGATGTAAGAGAGTAGCTTTGCCTGGTGATGCCAAGCCTCAGTGTAATTTCTGCAGACATCCTCATCTGAAAACACCTCAGGTGACAGTTTGGCAGGCACGTTGGCATTTCCAGCCGAGTCCCTACTCCTCCTCATTGAACTTCAGCACTGCCTAAAGTCACAAAATGAGACAGAAACCCCTCTGCGGTAGGAAGGGTACAAACTGAGTGAGGGCTAGTCTTTGTCTGGTATGTCTAGATAAAGCAAATAAACTAAATGTGGAAGGGGAAAAGGAGATATGGAGAGTGTGGCCAGAGGTCACATCTCCGGTCCATGGCAGGACACAACTTTTTGACACACTCTGCTCAAGACTGAAGGGATGCTGGAGTCAGCTGCTTTTCCAGCCCTGCATCTGTGTCCTCACTGCTGTTCTGGGGTGGTACCGGCACCCTTGATGGTAAAGTCTCTGTTGGGCTGAGCCCTTGCCTCTATCTGCTCTGTCGTTCAGGTACCTCTCATCAGCATTGCATCTGCTAGACTCAAAGGAGAGGAAACATACTGTTCTCACACATTTCTGTGAGCACTGCTTTCTTGGCCCCATTGGTGCACAGCCACTGCAGAGTGGATTTTGCTTTAGAGACCTGACAGCCCAAGGTGAGGCCTCTTTCTAATCTCACTATTCCCCCTGAAAAGCAAATGCATTTCTTTTGAGACCACAGAAAGCACTCATTCCAGCCTCTTGGCTTTCACTTGCTGCAGATACTTTGAAAGACTAACTCTTGTTAATTAGAAAAAAGATAAACAAACTCAGACCTTGCAAGTGCAGGTCTTGCACTGGCCGGTTCCAAAGGGGAAGAGGCTTTGAAAGTTGGTTTACCAGACACGTTTCTGAACTGTCACTTGAATTAAAACAGACCCCATTTATTTACATGCCTTCTGAAAGCTACATTCCCAGTGAAAGGAAAGTAACATATTGATAACAGCATGCTCTGCCACAGGAGAGAATCAAGAATCACCCACGTGTTGCCTTGAAAACAAACAACCCCCAAACAATTGATCAGTCACTGCTAGTATAGAGACAGTCTATTATGGATAAAAATACAGGTGGAAAAAATTCATCAGGGATGCGCAAATACCTTTATTTAAATTCAAGCAAAGTAAAGCAAGCTTTGCTTCTATAATCAGGAGCAGTGGATTATGGATGCTTTTCTTTCAAGTCTTGGCAGAAAGGGAACACATTTCCACGTTAGGGGAACCCGAAAACTGAGTGATTTCCCTGCCAAGGCTGGGATTTCTGAGATGGCTTAACCTGACTGCCAGGAAAGGTAGACATACATCAGAGACTACTGTGCAAATTGTTGCTTTGGCTCCCTGCGTGTAATCTGAACACAGCCCCACAGCTGAGCTCTTTATCCAAGCACGCTGGCAGCACTGCAACACCTCTGCCGAAACATCAGCACCTGCGGGGAAGCCGTGCAGCACAGCGTCAATTGCACAACAAGACATGGTCAGCCTTAGAAACTCTCACTGGATATGTGAAATGTTTAATTAATTAAAAAAAAAAAGGTTGACAGAGCAGTCTATGGAAAAGACACTAGGAAGGATGAAAGACCATCTACATACATGGGCGGTGGTTTGTAGACATATGCATACATATATGTGTGCAGGTGTGAAAGAGAGAGAGTGAGAGCAAGACCACTTCTAAAAAAAAAAAGGTTGACAGAGCAGTCTATGGAAAAGACACTAGGAAGGATGAAAGACCATCTACATACATGGGCGGTGTTTGTAGACATATGCATACATATATGTGTGCAGGTGTGAAAGAGAGAGAGTGAGAGCAAGACCACTTCAGCTCCTTGCCTCAGTTTCTACTAATTCCTTTCCCACCCTTTGCTGTAACTGCCCATGTGGATGATGTAGTTCTCAAAGGAAAGGCTGACACTTGTGCGTGACATACTATGCCTGACTCAATATTGTCCTAATCTCAAGCAGACCTTGTTCTAAATGAAGAAAGATATTAGCCAGACTTTTAAAACCAGAGTAAAGAAAAATGCAAGCTCAGAATGGCCACGATGTCTTTTGTTTTTGTAATTTTAACTTCCTTGTTCTGCTATGGGCATACAATACAATGTCCAATTTTAGTTTAGTGTGTCCACTGCTCACCTTCATTTTTACATCATTGCTTTGGGAATCTTCACAGCTTTCCCAATGGAAGTATAAACTTCAAATGGCAAAACCAGACCATGGCTGTAGAGCTCTGCCACTTTCTAACTGACGTTTCTGCCTGGCAGAGAAAATACTACAAAATATCTCAAATAGAAAGGAATAATGACCAGAATTCACTCATTTCCTTGCAATAGAAAGGGATGAAACAGAGAACCTGAATTTTGAAAATTCAGGTAAACAACAATAACTAAAAGCACTACATACGGTTCGACCCTAAACTTAGGAAAATGGAACAAAAAATTTCAGCATTTTGACTTTTCTTCTCAATCATGACCATGAAGACAGAGTTACCCATGTCTGCTGGATTGACCTTGGCTCCTTGCCAGACAACCACCCAGCTGCTTTTCTACTCCTCCCTCCTCAATAGGAGATTTTGTAGTCCGTCTACGGAACAAACTGTTTAGATAGCCTGTAATGCCTAGTAGTATCCAAATTATATACTGTGGGAAAGACTCTTATGCAGTGGCAGAAGAATAGGGTTACCATAAAACATCATCTGCACATATATGGTCAAAAATGCTTCCCTATGCATAGTCCGGGTGATATAACCCTAAGCTCTGTGTAAGTGATTCCTCTGTGAACAATATGGTGGTCTTGCATTGGAGACTGAGCTTGAAGCAGAGTTATTTCATACAAGAGAGAAGGTTTAATCAATTTCTCAAGGTGTTGCTGGTTTCAGAATATATCAAATCTCTGCAAATAGAAATTATTGAAGTTACATAGCAGAGAGAACATCTTCAGTGTTGAGGACAATAAGAAAGAGCTACCTTAAATTTTGCTACTCGGAAAGCCATTGACAGAGTGGAGTGGGTTCTCTTGTATCCCTAAATTATTTGGAGTTGAATTTTTTTTTTTAAGAACAGTAAATCAATATAAAACAAGACTATGCCTATAAATGGAACCAAAAGAAATTTATCACCTTGTATTCAATCAGGAAAAGAAACCACACGGTCTGCCAATTTTTTATCCTTACTATTTTCAGTCCTGGAGTTTTTTTCCAGCAACATCGACGTCATCCAACAATATATGGCCTTAGCTGGTGAATGCTTATACTTCATTGTGGGCAGATGATATATCTCGACTTTTCTTGCTTGAACTCCATTCCATCTCCACCTCTGCAATATCAGAAAGACGAAAGTCCAAAAAGTTATTGCATTAAAAGTTAATATAAGGAAAAAGCAGGTTATTCACTTTAACTGAGAGAGCAGGGTCCCTGATGAGAAATCACGAGTCAGCAAATTCTGGGATGACTTCCAAAGGCACAAATAGGTGCTAGGGCTCATAACCATGGAAAGTCAAAGGTAGTCAAGAGCTTGATTGCACCACTCTATTTAAATAGTGACAGTCCCACTAAGCTGAATTACCATTTAGATCTGGAGAAGCTGGCAGACGTTTTTACTCTCTAGTATCTCTACCATCATCTCTTCCTCTAAATATATGAATACTGTATAACTCATCAGTTTTATAGATACATAGATACACTATAGCTTCTCCTGGTCTTGAAGAACAAGTTGTTCCTTCAGTGAGGAAAACCACAAGGTGCTGCAGGCAGTGTGGGCTGCAGTCACTACACCGTGTGAAAGCCAGCCTCCGGCAGGCACACCGACAAAGTGGGGCACAGAGACAGAGAGTTGTTAACACTGCTAGTCTGTCCCTTGAGGATACACAGAGACTGTAAAAATACCCTTGCTGCTATTTGCATGCATACCTTTATCACGACATGCCTGATACAGGGGCATCATTCAGCGCCTTTTGTCCTTGGTGCAGAGCTCTTTGGAAAAACTCCTATAGTTATTGTTTGAAAACAGGATTTTTAAATAATGGATGGGGAAAACAAAACAAAAAAAAAAACATAAAAAAGAATAAAAAGCCCCTGCTCCCTGCCAAATCTGCCATGCCTGGCTAACAGTGAGGTCATTCTTTGCTTTGGTTCAGACAAACTCCTTTCCAAAAGCTATACTTCACACAAAGAGACTTCACTCAAATATACAATTAAATATTGCTTTCCTGAACAGAAGTGGCCACGCAGAGCATGATGTCAACACATCCCTGCAAGATTTCTCCAAGAGTTCAGCAGAATAATTAGCTTTGGTACCATTGCACAGTAGTTTTTATCTATCAGTTTTATCTTGCCTTCTCTCAGTGGTGAGTCTAAGAGAAATTCTGAATGTTTGCCTCATGGGTCTAATCATCTTATTGACGCTCAAAGCGTTTAAATGTGATCTGCAGCCCCTTCACTCTTTGACATTCCAGTTCTTAAAAAAAGTCAGATATTTTGGCAGGTGCTTAGCTCAGACTTGTTCTTTAGGCTATAAGGCTTTTGCCTGTCTAATTAGCTGTGGCAAAAAGCTGAGAATGTTGACAATCTGGGGATGTGTGGTAATAAAAAATAGATTATTTACCAGCAGCACATTAAGCCCTCTAAGAACCAGTGTGATGAGTTGTGCCCCTCTGACAATTCCCTGTAGCAGATAGATACTACTGTCTCCATCTGTCTATCTTGTGCACAGTGTACCTGACGGCATGTTTCTAATCTACTTTCCCATGCAAAAGAATTGATCCACCAAAGCCTTCAGAGACTAAAGAAAGTAACCTTTCTGGTGACAGGAAGCAAAATCTGCGTGCTTCCAAAGATGATTTTCCCAGTTTCCTTTGGGGCAGTGCAAATAATTGGCCAACATCACCAACCGCTGTTCGCCACTGGAGATGCAGGGTAGTTGCGCCTTCTTGTTCGGACTGGCAGACGAAGGCATGGAGGAAAAGGCAACTATGAATTATGGATGAGGTCTGGCTCTTCAGAAGCAAGCAGCTCCATTACTCAATATGCTGTCTGCTCTGCTCCGTGGCAGCTTTTGTCTGGCTCTGGCTGTGAGGAAACCAATGCTGCTGTGGGGCCAGGGGAACAAACAGCAGTCTAAACTTGAAGAAAGAAAGAAGAGCCCGTATCAAAAAAGTTAGGAATGGAGGTGACATGACTTCTTGCATAGGCACATGGTGAGCAATGCAGAGGGGCATGCAGATGCTACAGAAGATTTTTCCCATTTTTTTAAAACCAGTCTCAGACGAAGGCTAATAAAAACAGTGGGCTAAAAGCCATGGCTCATTAGGGTAGTTACTTTTATTTCCCTCAGCCAGTTTACCCCAACTGACAATCTATCTTGGCTTTACTCCTTTTTTAGACTACACTACTTTTCAAATTCCTCTCCCCGAATGTATTTTAAGGAATGTAATTTTGGAATGCTTTTTGTTTTACTCAAACCAGGGATTCTTGCAGCATATACTATCATCTCATCCATATTTCTTTAGAAATGGATTAGCCACACTTTCCTGTGTGTTTTCTCCACTACCTTGTTAGCACAAGGCATTAGACAAACTTTCAGGTCCTGTAAGCCAGTACAATAGTCTGTTGACAAAGGAATGGCAGTAAAACTTCTCTGGGTTGCAATACTCGGTATTGCACTATTCCTTACTCCAGAAAATGCTGTAAAGACCATCTTTGGATCTAATGTCTCGTCATGGATTTCAGGTTATGTGCTGCAAGGAATCCCCAAAGTCTAATTCTTTGTCAGTGCACTGTTATTGTAAGAATATTATTCTTTTTCTTAGAGAATTTGTTAATCAATATGGATGGAGTAAATGGTGTTGTAAAGCTCATACACTTCATTTTTACAGGAATCAGAGATGACAGCAGACCTTCCTTTTGGAGTGGTCTCACCAATGATAACATAGCACCTCAATAAAGATTATATGTACATAGATATTTTGCTAAGCAAACTGCAAATTGTGTAGCATTTTCAGATATACTAACTCCCTCAGTTTTGGCTTGTCTCATCATCTACAAAAGCTAAATATGATGTCAAGGTTTATTGAGAAGATCACAGAGCAATATTTATTTTATAACAGTTAGGGATGTCTGAATGAGTTGAACAAACTGACACAGACAAGTTAAAACCCCTTTCACACATCTATGCTAAATTCCAACAGAATTTTCTCCAAGATTTGGTCTAAAAGTTATACAGCTAAATCCTTACAGAGATGGACAAGAAAGCAAACTGCAGTTTCTCCCATCCAGGTAAAAGGCTAGAAGTATCAGAAATCTCACGAGTGTGATTATTGTCAAGAGGCTGTCAGTTCAATTTTAGAGATCAAAGATGATACAGAAACATTCTGTAACTCTGTTTTTTAAGCAATGTGTAAGGAACAGGTAGATATAATTTGGCTTAGCAGGTTTCAGAAAAGGATTGAACATTTCCGTGGACCAAAACATATACAATAATAAATAAGATCACTTAGGAAAAGCCTATGAGTGGACTGTGGGCACAAAGCCCACATGAATTACTGCAAGACTTTCTGTTGACTTCTGTAAGCTTTGGATTGGGTGCTAATGGATACCAATTAAGATGAAGTTTTCTTTATAGATAGGTTATCCATAATTTCCTGCTAGTAGAGATTGCTACACCTCAAATCACTTTGTCCTTTTTAGTGAAGGACCTGATGAGCGAGAAATCTTGATCTGCTGAACTTTGAACAGAAAGAAACAAATTGCATTTAATAACATATGGTGTTTTGCAAGATATTTGCTGAAATAAATTTCACTGAATCCACTGTCTCACTGTTGATCACAGTTGGCAGTAACCATTAAAAGCACAGAGAACAAGTGAGCACACAAATTCCTGTTTGATTTTCAGCTTTTCCTTCCTGAAAATACTAGAAAAGACTCAAAAAGCTAACTTTCCAATAATACAATTAATTTGAAAGGAACTTAAGGAGCTGTCTGTGTTGCATAAGGCTTTTAAAACAGATACTGACAATGAACTTGGCAGCTTTTTAGAAAGCTTCATCATAGTGAAAGAAAAAAATAAAAGAACCCTCTTCCTATGTGTAGTTTAGTAAGAGAAAGAAAGTGTGTTCCATTTTATCTCTTTCTCCTTCCAATATCCGACACTACGCTGTACTGCACTGAAGAAGCCAAATACTGAAGCACATTAACTGTCAAGGGAATTTTATCAATAAATAATTGAATTCAGTTTTCAAGAAGGGCCAAGGCTGGTACGTTTCCCCCTACAATTGCAATGGTATCTTGTTCTGTGCACTGTAACTGCTACTGCACATGGGACATCACCAAACCTTGATTGGGGAGGCAAAGATTTGGGGTACGGAACAAATTTAGAACTAAGGAAAAAAAAAAAGAAGAGAAAGGAAAGAAGTTGTACTTTTATTCTGGCTTCTTGTAGTTTACACTGTGCTTGTTCCTCTGTTCCTAATACCTTCTGAACCTATTGACCGATCTGATCCGTATTCGAGTGGCACATGGCTACCAAATCAAGTGTACTCAATCTGCAAGTACAGGAAACTTTACTGAGGAAAGAGATCTTGCTAGGGAGAAAACTACAGCATGACACACCATTTATGCAAAGAGTTCATACACAAGGGGGAGGCATAGAGGGTGGGCAGAAAGGGGAGAGGCCAATCCTAAGTGCAATAAAAACTTGAGAAGGAGCTTACATCACCCTGGACACCAGGGAATCCAACCAACGAGATATAAATCTGTTGAAAAGCAGGCTTCATTAGTTGCACTGCTCATGGAGCTGCATGTTTACAATTTGGGAGGAAATGGTCTGAAACTGAAATGTCAAAGCAAAAAAAATGATGGTTTAATGCAGGGTTTATAATGGGTTCATAATAAAAATACAGCTGCTTCTTCAAGCTCCTGGATACAATTACAGCCATCATGCATTTAGTGCAGTAGATATTCACTAATGAGGATACACAAAGCAACCAAACAAAAGGGTACATCATTTTAAATTGCAGCAGGGGTGGTCAAGTTTACCTATGGGGAAAAACTCCTGTCTGGAGGGGCTGCCCGGGCTGGCAGTGAAGGTGCAGCACAGATGCTCCAGAAAAGCTCAGACGAGTGTCTGGGATGTCACAGGCAGGGCTGAGCTCGTGTTGAGGCGGGGGACTTTGAGTCTAGCAAAAGGCAAGCGGGAATAACCATTATCAAGGCTTTTATCTCATTTAGGCAAATTTAAAACAGTTTTGCCTGTCTCAAATATGCTGCCTGATCATTTCACCGGGTGCCTTTCCTATCTGCTTTACACGAAGTGATGAGTAAGAAAGTAGCTTCTGAAGAGTTATTTGTGACTCAACAGGATTTAAAAGGTTGTCTTTATAAGAAGCTTATACTGCCACTTCTGCAGAACACCACCTACCCAGACAAACTGCCAGGTTACAGACTACAGCGGTGACTCTTTGTATATCAAAAAGTGAAACACACTGGTGGAGGTTTTTGGGTGGTGGTGCCCTGGAAGAGGCACTCGATCCTGCTGGCTTTGTCCTACGTGGGCCATCACTACTCCTCCCCCCCCCTTTCTTTCTTTTTTAATTTTGTAAGTCCCTGGTAGCTGTTTAAACTGGCTGATGGCTGTCTGTCTTTCCATTCAGCATGAACAGTTTTGGACAGACTCCTTCCATCTGGTTTGTGTATTTGCGTACTGGATCCACGCACACAACAATTACACTCACATCCTTATTTTTATAGTGGTATTTTCCTGTCCATTTGCCAAGGGGGGGCTGTGCTGGCACAATGTCATCAGTAGGTGTGTCACTTCTGGTATACGCCCTGTGGAAATAAAGACACCCTTTGAACCTAAAGGAAGACAAAATCATTCAGACTAAGTTTTCAGCTAGTCTGAGGTACCCACTGCGGCAGCATTCATTCATATTAAAAGTGATCACTTTTAATATATATAATACATCTTAAAAAAAGTTGGACACTTACATAATTAACATTAAAAGATATGTAGAATTGAAATGCTAATGCTTACACTAACAGCCAAAATAAAAAGCAAAAAAAATCTCAACTAATTTAGGATGCTTCAAGGCTCAAGCTCTATAGCACAAACAATTTCTAGGAAATGTAGAATGTTTTCTTTTGTGCGCAGGTTTTTCCAGAATGATTTCTATAGAGTCTCTTTCAATGCTTAGTATGGGCTGGTGTCACAGGCATCATTTCTGAACCAAACAGGCCACTGATATAATATAGTAAGGCCACTCTGACCTAAAAAATTCTGAATTTCTAATGGCATACAGCTCACCACTAGCCATCTCTTACAAATCCAACATTTGCAACAAATTCCCCACACAGCCATCAGTTACGGTGCAGAGGACAGTTCCCCATAACATATCTGTTTTCTGGAGCTTGTATTGTACAGGCAGATTAGAAAGCAAGGCTCATGTGGAAAAGTAATGCCTCATTTCTTGCCTTGGACTACGAGAGAGGGTAGAAACCACATTGTTTTAAAAGGGTCAAAAGGAGTGATACGCCTTTGGCTCCCAAGGCATGCAAACAACTCGTACACACCCCTGCCTTGGCTTCGGCATGTTTAAGGGGGTTCCCATCCCAGTGTCTGCGAGCACTGCTCTTTGGTACCAAGCAAGGCAGTGAGCTCTGATGGCAGCTTCTTGGGGGATCTGAGATGAACCTGTCCCATGTGCAGCCTCGGCTGCAGTCTTACCTTCCTTGCCATTGCCGTTGGCATAATGTGCTTTGGCACATAAACATCAACAGGTGCGATGCAGCAAGGAGCTCCGTGTAGCGCAGTGTGGCATGAATTAGTATCCTATTTCAGGCAGGAAAGCGATAAAGAAAGAGGCAGAAAAACAGCTGATAATGACAGTAACTAAATTAGTCAGCAGGAGATGAAGCTGCCACCCTAAATCTTGGGAACTTTCTTCACTCTCCCACGTGCTTTGATGCAGGAGAACACCTGAAGTCAGCTTCGCATGGGGCAGGGAAGATTTTAAAGCACTCTTGAGCTGTGCTGCTCAGGCAGTGGGATGCTATAGACATCAAATGCAATGTATAGCATTCCCCTTCTCCCACTCCTTTTCCTCTTCCCCCTATTGGGAGACATTAAGCGGCAGCACAAAGAATTTTTAAGCAAGCGAAGCGAAACACTGGTTAAAGAACAATTACAAAAAACACCGAGACATATCACTCAAAAGGATTTTGAAAGAAAGATTCTTAATTTGAATGGAAAATGTCTCTAAATCCTTTAAGCTGCTTTGAAAATCTCAGCCTCCATGGTATGGTTACATCTAAGATAACAGTGTTATTCTGAAAATAGGCAGAACACAACCCTACCTAAAAGAAAGAGGGGTACAAAAAGCCAGAATTCCCCTGTAGTTTTTTTGTTTGTGCTTTTTTTTAACAGTCAATTTATTTAGAGGGCAAACTGAAAATCTGAGCCTGTGCTTTCAGTATGGGAACAGCTTTGAAGTAGCAGCATCAGGCCACAGGCAATACCCAGACAAGCACCACAACAAAGGGGCTGTTCTTGGGGAACAAAGCTCATAGCAGAGTTTTAAGCTGGGCTCAAATGAGTGGTTGAGATAGTTTGAAGCACCTGCAACTACATAGGAGGCTTCGGATTTGGAAAGAAAGTTTATTGTCAGAATATTATGTCACTACCTAAGACAATTTAAAACAAACTACATACTGCAGCAGGGATTCAAACGCTAACAAAAAAAAGATCACTTGAGAATTTTTATTTATACAGATGCCTGCTGTACTGGCACTGTGAGCTACAGCGCTCGCACATCATATACTGGAACATAACACATATATATCTATGTATAGCTCTTTGCATTTTAGACTCTGCTTATTTATATACCTAACCATCCTGGCAACAAAATATCATCTTAATTTTGCATGTTTCTCAGGTAGGAATAAGTTCACTGTTCTTTGAATGAAAGAGGGGTAAAAAAGAAAGATGGCCAAGTGTTATACAGAGGGTGATGTTGAGGATGTATTTAAAGGTAATCTGGAGTGTGAAATAACCAGGGTGTTTAGTATTAAAAATACAAGTTCCTTAGAGAGGATAGAGTGCAGTACAAAGAGAGATTTAAGCTTCACTTGTGTTGGAGGATTTATTAGTTCTTGAAAAGGAAGATTTCAAAGAAACTAGTAATGAATGAGGGAGTAATTACATACTGAGTTTGCAGAGAATAAACTAATTATAAAAATATGGTATGTTATAGGCCATCTGCCCCCCCCAAAAGAACTGAATTGTCAAATTACTGAGCCAGAGATGACACATTATAATTATACTGTTACTATGCAAGATTTAATACAAAATCTAAAAACATTTTGCAATAACACCCATTTCTCTTTCTTGTTTGAAAATGAGAGTCATTATATGCTATCATGAGATTTGACGTTGCTTGTCAGTATCCCAATGTGTCAGGATAACTGCATTACCCATCTCTTTGGAATGAGAAAAAAAGCTAGTGACAAACCCAATGGAGGAACATTCCAGCGCTAACTCGGGAAATAAGTGAGTCTCACCACCGTTCAGAGCACAAAGTAATCACTTAATAATCTCAGCCAAATTATTTCAATCTATGAATAGATGCATAGACATTTAACAGAATGCATCAAGCTGACTGAGTGTCCCAAATAATTTCACCTTGCCTTTGGGCTTTTTTTTATTAATTAAAAATAGAGATAAAACTTAGCCTGTTTCCCTTCAATCTGTCTGTTGTTAGAGTCCTTCCTTTGAGACTGCTCACTTAAAATCCAGTTTAAAATCTAGTTTAGGTACAAACATAATAAACCCCACCATTCTGGCTGGCTTAGGACCATAAGCCCCTCCTGGCGGTAAAGAAGCTTGGAACCTGGAGTCCACTTTCAGCCATTGGAGAAAGCAGTGTTGGTGTATCATAGCTAGGAATTAAATGGTTCAAAATGGTGAAGGCTTCGTTTTATATTGAACTAGTTTTGGCTGTTACTTACGGGTCTTTTTTCACCTTTCATGATTCTCCATGAAGCTCTGCACAGTAATTTCATAAACTTCATAAGATTCAGTGCCTAAGATCATCGTACATATAACGCAATTCTACTATTTTCAATGTTTTCTTCTTCTAGTCTCAGAAGGCTTTCAGTTCCTATTGGTGAGTTTTGTCGTTCCTGAAAAACACACTGAGGATAATCAAATAATCAGTAGACATTGCTAATGTAAAAAATGAAGGGGGGGGGGGCAGGGTGGAAAAGGTACAGAAAGCCAAAATGGACTGTTTTCTCTTTCAGTTGCAAGTGCTCATGCCATGACTGTAGGCACCATCTTCTTAAATAAAATTGTGATTTTGCTTTGAAGCTTTGTACAGCCATGAGCCTATCGCCTTCTCAGAGCAGTTTTTCATGAGTCATTCACATTTTCCCTGGACCTGGTAAAGCTCTTTGTTTCAGGTGAGCAAGGAACCCTATCAAAGATAGCAGGATCCTCATGTGCCTAGAATATAGCTGCTCATGTGCCTTCTTATCTCCAAACACTTCAAAAAAGGCATCTAAATTCTGAAACCTGAAGAAAATCAAAACTAGATAATTTTTCCTCACCTAGTTTTGGTACCCTGAAAGTCCAGGTCCACAAACTTATTTGGGGCCAGATACCACTGGGAGTATGCTTCCATTGGCTTCATTGGTCTTTAGATAAGAACCAACTAACTGTTGGCAAGT
>NW_008824900.1:3201812-3212415 GCF_000699105.1 Pygoscelis adeliae | reverse complement strand
GCTGAGGATATTTTTAAGCAATGTGGTTCTAAGCCCAAACTACATCCTACTACAACTAAGCAAGAGTCTGCTTCATAATCTCTCTTCTGTCTCACCAGTGATTAAAAATGACAAATCCAAACAAACACAAAACAACCACAAGAAAACCCAGAAAAGAAAGAGGGGGCAAAAAGGGAGAACGTTCAAAGCTTTTGAATTTTTGTCACAGTGCCCATCAGGCCTAAGAAGTCCCTGCATTATTACGGCTTCCTCTTTGCCCAGAAGAGCCCAGATCTAGATTCAGTTGTCCAGCATCAGTAACAGTGACTGGGGGAAGCAGAAGACAACCTGGTCTGTCAGTGGCACGCAGCTGAAACTCAGTGACTGATACCTACATCTTTTCATGCATTTTTTCTGTCATCTTGGAGACGTCAAGCTTTAGAACTGAGTTTGCATCAATTCATACGTTTAATGTTTGTTAACATTAAAAGTGGTTCAGCATGTGATTAAAGTTTGCAGTTTAATAAGTAATTACACAGTATTACTGCAGTCCAGCGTGCTGTACTTTTCTTCCTACAGCACTGACACGCATACAAAATCAGTGAATCCATTCATGCTGATGTCTTCATTGTATGCTCTGTTCTTATTTGCACCCCCCAAATTAAACATTTAAGAGGCAGTTAATAAAACTAACAATTAGATGAGACAAATTAAATAGAATTTCTGAAGAATGTATTAAAATTTATTATTGGGATTATTATAAACCAAGTTACATTTTCTTCCATTTATTTTGGTTCCAAAGAATTTTTTTACAGAACTCTAGTATTTAACTAAATCCTGAAACAATAGCTGTATTTCTAGTACAATGAATTAAATTGGTATATTCCTGGTCACCTTTTCAATGACACAAAGATGTGAAGCTGCCACTGTTTTCAAAGAGAGAAAATTTCCCAGAAGTTTAAGGCTTTTCTCGTTCAGCTCATCTCCCAGGTGGGAAACTAGACCACATCTGAACAGATCAAAATTTTAAAAAAATAAATTTATGCTGTATATCCAGCTTAAGTTAAATTCATACACTAATTCTTCCTCACAAATAATGTATATGTGGCCCTGTACATGGCAGTGCCCTAAGAAGCATTCTGTTCAGTTGACGCCACGGGTGCCTGAGTTGTGCCATCATTGTTAAATGGAATCAGCTAGTAATTACTTTTTTAAACTGCTAGAGTTTTCCACAGAACAGTATTTTTTCACCATCAGGTGAACAGCCTTTTAAAATTAGTATCCAATAACACAGCTACATGTAGCTTTTTGGAGCTGATGTCAAGCCTAAACGGCCACTACTCTAGAAAAATTTTTCCTTTGGTCTGCATCTTACCCTCAGCACATTTTGCACATAGCATGTGTCAAGTCTGCAATTTTGCACACGTGAATAGCAAACCAATGTCATCAACTGAACACAGCCCTAGCTGAGATTAATTGAAAAGCAAACAAACAACCAGAAAAACCCTGAAGAGAGATTTTCCCCATCTCAGTATATTAGAAGAGGGATTACTACTGACAGCAACTTGAGAGAAGAAGAAATAAAGGACAGTGAAGGGGGAAGTCGTTTGCAGCATTCAATCAGTATGCAGCATCAGACTCTTAATTTGCAAAAGCTCTGCTGTAGACGACATTCCAGTATCGCTGATAGCCGCTTTGCTTCCAATGACTGTAGCTACTGCAGATGCCCTGTAATGACTTCTGTAGTTGTGGAAAGATTTCCCCAAATGAAAGCGCATGTTAGAACTTTGTTTCCCCACTTGTTGTTCAGTAAGACAGAACACACACAAAGGGAAATCAATTTCTACAATTTTTTGTATGGACATGTATATGTACACTCTTGGTTGGGATACAGCACGTGTTCAGCTTTCTTGAATTAGCTTTACCTCTCTTGTTGTGTACAGGAAAGACACAATAACTTAAATTGTGTTGTGAGTTCCATCTCTGAGCAACTCCCTGCGAATCACCTGTGAGGTACCATGACACAGACATAACCCTTTCCTTCCTCATTACTCCAGCCCCAGTAGCAGGAGTGTAATACTGTCTCCCACTGAGCTGTATTAGCTGAAGCTTGGTAGGGAAGCAGGTTTGTATGGGATCAAAGCTCTAGCCACCGCTTGTCCACCTGCTCCTGGTCAAAAAAAGAGGTCACCTGGCTGTATTTTTAAAATTAACTCAGTAGCTAGTTAGCCTGGGGTAGCCCAGGGAATATTTTAATTTTCTTTCACAGGAATAGAGTAGATGCTGCTGACCTCCAGGAAAAAAAACCAATAGCAACTATATTAACACAGTTTAAAGTAATCTTCTGGATTTTCGGTAAGACAATATAAAGTAAGGTTAAAAGTCTCCCAACAAGTTTACTCAGTACAGACTCAATTACAGACCTACTAAAAATGACCAAGTCCTGAAAGCATCTTGGTTGTAAAACAGCATATGAAAGCAGGCAACGAATGCTAACCACTGCAGACAGACGCTGGGTACCAGTACACTGCTAAGTTAATAATAGTCAGAATATATACCCAGACCCTGTGCTCTGTACCTTCCCTATGCATGGTGAATGCACTGTGGCATGAACTGAACCCTAGGCCATTGTATTTCGCTCTGCCTTTCTGCCCCAATGGGTTTAACAAGTGTTTTCTTCTGGTGTTAATCCCAAGCAACTGCTACCAGTATCGCTTCAACCTTGAAACGTCTGCTTAAAATGCTCCTCTTCCTCTAAGTAAAATAATTTTGATCAGATTCTGTCCTCTGTGTTTCTCATCTCTCCCTAAACTGAAATGTGAAACATTTAAAACAATAAAAAGCACTGTACTGGAAAGTGGCACTGTTTATTTTTTGTACACTGCATGCAAGTGTACAGCAGACCTTTAAGAGTTCTAAATTCATTCTGACCTTCTTCATCGGTTATTTACTTCGGGCCTTGAGGAAATGCGCAGCTTAAATGGCCTTTTTCCCTTTCAGAAATCTAATCTTCCAGAAAGATTCCACTGGACAGCAGGCTTTGTAATGGAATTACTGTAGTTAATTCCTATCACAGCAGTTCCTTAATGAAAGGCTGGAAGAAAGTCAACAGGTACTGTATTCTGCAAAAGGTTCTGTAAATATGAGCGTCTTAGTTCAGAAAGGTGTGTCATCTCCCCATCAAGATAATTAATGGACTCTTGAGTCAGGCAATTAAAGGTTGCAATAATAATCTATAACATATCTCCTTTTGTTTCCCAATTAAAACTTTTCAGACTAATTAAAAACATGGTTGTGTCATGCAGTGTGGTGGTTTCCAACTGGTGCAATAAAATAATGGGTCTCAGCCAGAGAAGATAAACGCTTGAAAAAAAATTACCCATTTAGCACCATCTTATGTCAACATTGATTTATGAAGTTTTGCTTCACAAAGTGGAGGAAACCATCTTTTCTTTAAGGTAACCCTACAGTAGCTTTCACATGAGCTGAGAGCCTCCTCTTTTATTACTTCTCTTCAGGGAAACCTTTATCCATTAAAGTCCTGTAACCAGGAGCCAAATGCTTGGGTTCCACAGAACAAATGAGCCCAAAGTAATGTCAATTATATGAAAAAAGAGAAAAAGATTAATTAAAACTTTTCAGAAATCTCTTCGATATCGTTGTCTGACGTGCTTGCTATCAGCAGAGCATGTCTTCCATCTGGCAGCTTTAACGATATAACACTTTTAGACTGTTATTAAGGTAATTATGTCAAATATACTGAACATGATGGGAAGCAATTGGTATTAGTTTCAGATTAATCTCTGCACATTCTGGCATTCTAGTTCTGTCTTCAGAGACCGCGGCTGCTTTTTCTGTGTTGCTGGTCAATAGGTTTTTCCCTTTCTGGTTGGGTTTTTTTGTCCTGCTAGCTGGGATTACATAGGGACTCGGTGTTACAACATAGCTGGGGCTATCCCAGAGGAGTCAATGGGGCAGAACACACCATTATGGTCTCTGAGGTGAGGAAAAAAGGACAGACCCCATTACCTACACCCTCAAAGACCTCCTGTAGCCTTTTCTGGCATTAGTATAATCATTTTTAGACTTAAACTCCTCTTTGCCCACTGCAGAGATCTGGGGATTTATCGTTCTTGTGGAACATCAGTAAAGTACAGCAAAATCACATCACTCAACAGTTATACACTGAATGACTGCTGTCTCCATTTCTATCCCTAATCTTGCTACTTAATTAGTGGTAGCTAATTACTGTAAACAGTACAGTATCTACTGTACTGTTGCATCTTTACTACTAAAGTTGCATCTTTAACTAAATGAATGTGTGTAATCCTCTCTATTAAAAAAAAAAAGGGATTGGTGGTATCACACAGATAAACGTGCTGCATGGGAATATCTACCTGGCAAATTGTAGGAAATTTGTTCCCATCTTTGCTGTGCTCCCAGTTTCTGGGGATGTGAGCCGGAAGCTCTGGGATCATTGTGGTGCTGAGCTGAGCTCGAGGAAGTACTGCAGGGTAGCTGTGCCAGCGGCTGCTGGGTGACACCGAGGAGAAGCAGAGCTTGTTCACTTCCACCTGTAACGCAGAGCATTAGGATACTCAAAACAGGAGTGGTCTGAACCCGCTGGGCAAAGCCTCTCCCTCCAAGACCACAAGAAGCCACGGGTGGATACTTCCATACCTGATGAGCCACTAACAAGGAGATATTGTCATTATATGTGGAGATGCTAGTGTCATTCACTCTAATCAGCTGACATTTCACTGAACCATAATAAACTTTGCATGATTTACACTGAACATAATATAGCTTTGTCTCTGTTTAAAGCTTTCTTACACCTTATTTCTGTCCACTCTGCAGCTCATCCCCTGGCTCCCTAGTTCATGAGGGCGTTTGGGGGGTATTGCTACATGGTTGAGGTTGACATCGGAAGTCCCCAGGTGCAGTATTGATGTTGTCAGCCGCTGCTACTCTTCTCCTTACAAAACTCCTCTGCTTATAGGTCTGCTTGTCATTTGTCAGGCTTCCTAAATTTTAGCTTACTAAAAAGATGATTTTCAATATATTTGGGGATTTGCATCAATGCTGCTATAAAACCAAAAAAATGCATCAAATCTGGACAGTATTTTCCCATGTCAGATTCTCTAGGAAACTCCGTTTTTGCCATGGATTAAAATAATTCGCTGTAGAAAAATGTGTTTGTTCTTGCTCCAGAAATATGATCTTGATAAAGGAGTCTAACTAGATTCTCAGTTTGGAGTTTTGTGTGTGTATAGCACCAAGTCTCTGAGCCACTCTGAGTTAAATCAGGTTTTTGTTACTTGGATCAGTGATACGAAGCAAGATCAGTTACTATCAAGTGCAGTGGAAAGGGCAACTTCAGCCTGTACTCCTTTTATGTTATGGCACTATGCAAACATCACACTTGCCTCTTGTAGAAAGAAGAAAATGAAAAATGGAGGACTTGACAGAAGGCAGCTATCTGGCTTCTTTGGAAAGGCCAGTCATTTCTTTTAATTGAGAGCTATATTAGATCAAAGAGACAAACTTTACCCTTGGGTCTTTCAGACTGAACCATGTTTATATATAATTTTACCGCTGAATCTATGAACAAGAATGAGGTTCACTTCTAATATTTGACTCTATATGAGAAAACTATAAGCTTACTAGCCTGATCAATTATTTCTGTTCTTATATGTGTCGTTGTTGAGTCTCAGTACTGGATTCATTTAGTTGTGTGAGAAGGCCAGCTTGCATTTAAAAAAAGAGAAGGACCCCACAGATTTCTAGTTCTCAAGCACTGCAGAAAAAAGGACAAAAACCTGAACCCTGAATACTCAACTACAGTGAGAAAAAGAAAATTTTAATGATCTCATAAATTTGGAGGCTTTAATCCTGTTTATTGACTGCTTTGGGCTAAGCAAAGCAGTACGAATGAACAGTATACCAAGTTCTAGATAAAATTTCAAGGCAAGAAATGTTATAAACCTGTGCATAAGCAACCAACACCTTTGTGAAAAAGATAAACGGGGACACTGCCATAGGCCTGTTTGTACCTGTCTCTTTCCTGGAAAGATTTGCATCTGCTACAACTAAATCATATTTTCTCTGTGTTTAAAATCTACATTCAATATGCGAAACTCATGGCCGGCTCACAGGCAACTCATGAAAACAAAAGTTTGTTAAAATGGAAAAGAGTTGTTTGCTGCAAATATTTCACTCAGGTCTGACTATAAGATAATTCTCACCTAGTTTAAACCCGAACAAAATCCCACAGACACCAGGGAAGTTTTTTTATTGGTAGGAATGGAGATTGGTCAAATTTTAAAATTTGTTGTTAGGTAGTGTACCTGATAGATTGCCCTGTGCCCACTTAGAAACATGGGGTTTTCAAATAAATATACCTTTGAAAATGAAGGTACTTTATCAGCCAAACCGATAAGTAAACACCTTGGTCCACAAAAGCGCAAGTATCTCAACTTCCTAGAAAGGAGAATTAAACAAAAATTCTGAGAAAACAGGATACTCTTAATAGTACCTTTTCCAAAAGTCACCTTGGAAGCATGCTTAGCAGGGCTAACTGCAGGTGTAGCATTTCTGGAATAAACGAGAGTAAAAGGCTGGTGTTAGGGCAAACCCCTACTTCCGGATGGGCTGGATGATGGGTGCCAACACAAGACTCTGCAGGTGGGTGCCCGCAGAATGAGGGATATCAGGATCTGTGCCTTTTGGTGCTGCAAGGAACATTTGGCCAAAGCACTGCTTTTTAACGGTCTTTGTCTCCCTTTTTTTTTTTTTTTTTAGTTTAAATGGCAAATTGTTTGCAATTTATTGCCACTTTCCAGGTTTCATATCCAAGGATGGCTGTATATCCATCCTCCTGGCTAGAAAGTATCCTACAGACAAGCTTGTTGACTACTCTGGAAGGAGATGTCACTGCAGAAGTAGACACAGTAAACTTCACTGGTGAAAATTTCCTGTGCTGCTGATGGTTAATTGATCCAAAGCTTCATAGATAGGAAGGCATGAACACATCTGTAAAAAACCCTGACCCCTAGCCTACTGCATTCCCTTACATGCCTGCCTTTTTACAGCATTTAATATGTCTTGATTGTGAACTGTCACCCATGATGTGTTTCTGATAATAAATTGTCCTTGGGGCCCAAGAACTGATTCAGAGGATCAGAGACTGACCAAGTACCTCAGGTGGAATCAATCCAATGTTTGTTGAAGGGGATAATTGGTTAAAACGAATAGAAGTATAAACTTCAAGTATGACTCATGAATTAAATCTGTCCACTCAGGCAAATTTAGATGCTGCTTCTAATACACTGATAAGATCTTTGGCAAGTCAGGAATTTCTTGCTTAAAATGTAGACAACTGAGTCTGACAGCTGCACTGATATTACCGGGACTGGATCAAGCTTAAGGTCTTGAAGGATAAACAAGGCAAGTTTGTCCACTGCAGCCATTATTTACACAAACTCAGGCATACACTGCTGCAGATGTCAGTTCAGTTCCTGTTTTGAAGGTCAATTCTGTAGCCTAAAAGATAGAGTTTATCTATATACTTAGAGAAAACCTGAGATTCTGAATGAGAAGTTTCCTCCAGAGAAGCTGTCTTGCCCGTATCCCCCTCTCCAGTTAACTGACCCTAGTGCTAATCAATCACTGAACTGAAAGCTTAGGAGAGGTACTGAGTATCTGAATCTTTTACTTCCTACGCAGTTCTGATTCCTGCTTCAGCTGTAAAAAAGAAGGTAAAGTTTTCGGTTTATACAACATACATCATTAAAGGATCTGTAGGGGCTAAACATATGCACACACTATCGATGAAGACAGGGGTTCATGTTTGAGCCCTTAAATTCAAATCCACCTGTACTCTGGGAAAACAGAGCTATCAGAAAGAGATGTGCGCAACTCATTCAAAGTCATATGCAGCAAATCAGTCATAAAGCAGGACACGAGGTCAAGATGCTTTGTTAAGGAACGTTTTCACCTTCTGCTAGTGCCCATTTGAGAAGCTTGGGAATAGCCTGGTTTGGGAAGGCAGAACAGCAAGCTACCTGCACGCATGACACAGGCCTGCAATTATATGGTCCACCACAGATTTTTAAAGCAATGAAATGATAGAGAAAACAGGACAATCTGTTTTGAACACCAGAGTCTGCTGGGATTCAAAGGCATAACTTCTTTTATTTCCTTCCTCAAATGTTAATTCAAATGTGCAACAAAGTAAGTGCCAAAATAACTTGTAAAACTTTTAGTAACCCCACATTGACAGAAAATAAATACCGCAGAATGTGCTTCATTCCCTTTGATCTATGATTTATTGATGTACAGTATGAAATATTCATTAAAACAGACTGCTGTTTCCCGTTGATTTGTCATGTTTTTAATTCATATTTTAACACATTAATAAAACTGACACTATTAATTATTTTTTGAAATACCAAATTTATTTGAGATGTAAAACTGGCATGGGTTATGTTTGATATTAAAATAGAAAGAGGAATTAGTTCAAGCAAAATATGATCTGCATGTGCTTGTAATGATATTCTGTATTCTATCGCCCCAAACAACTCCCTAGTTCCCTTCACTACTTTGAAACAACTTTAAATTACAAATGCAATCTTCACTTAGAAGCAGTTGTAACATTAAGCTCATGCTGCTTTGGCATTTCATACAAATACATATGTTCGTCAGTCTTTGCTTTGGATGTAACATATAAATATATTGGAGGGGCACAGGAACCTGTTTTTCTGAAATGATTACTGATCTTGGTCTTCAGTGGTGTTTTTTTCTTAGCAACAGTTCGGTTTAACAATTCACAAGGCAGCTCTGTTCTGCCACTCCATCTGCTGTGTAGTAATAGTAGGAAGGCTTATTCATTTTTAAGGGCAATGTAGTCTGTCTTATAAAAGGCAGACTCATAATTACAGCTTCCAACTTGGAGGAGGGCATGTTGAAATGTGCCTATGAAAAATTAAAGTTTATATATTGGTCAGAAAAACACTACGGAGGTATGTTCATTTATGCCACCCAATTATTTGGCCCTCAGAGATGAATTGTAAAGTATTGCTCAAAATCAGAATGATCACGGTTTAGGACTGTGTTGTTAAACTGGTTGCATTTGAGATCTGGCCAATTCTACTTATGAAGATCTTATTTTTTGGAACCAAAACAAGTTTATTAATTTGCTTATTTTAAAAAAGTTACAATTTCAAATAAATAAACTATTTTAAATAGCACATCATATGCACACTCAGAAATCAGTTCTCATTTCTCAGTGATTTTTTTTCAAAAGCTTATAGCTAGAGAGAAAAGCAGGAAAATATGACTGACCCAAGACCACTCAAAGGGCTCAAAATCCAGCAAGCAGTCCCCTCCCCCCCTTATTGCTGCCAAAATTATGTAATTAAAATAATTACAATCTTTTGGCTTTCACCGGAGCCAGGCTTGCATGTTTTCTTTAATGTCAATTCTGAAATGTGAGATGGGCATAGCTGTGTATTACAGCATCAAAAATAGCAATACGAGAGAGAGGTTGGACAGCAAGACAGGGTTTTCGTCTAGTCTCTTACTATTGCAGGTAACCACGACACACTAGGTTAGCTGGGTTGGACCTAGAGGCATAGTTTTGCAATTGCACTGTATCTGGGTGCTAAAGTTCAGAGCATCCCAGGTGGACCTGAGCACAACAGGATCTTATGGAGGTTTCAGCTTCTTTTTGTACATGGACAGGTCCTCTTGCAAGATGAAGAAATTACAATAGCCTGTGCATAAAATATTAAGGGTGCACGACTGGGGTCTAAAAGTTATCTTTTGCTCCATGAGACACACTACAGAATCTTAGATTTAATCAAAATGCAAAATAGACTCTAAATTCCCCCCAAACCTGAAAAGTCCCAGTAAGACAGCAGTTTTCAGGGATGGGGAAAATGGCAGCATTGAGCCAGGGCTGGGAGCCCAGGGGGTATGACAGAGGGAGATTGCGGGCTGTTCCTGTGTCTGCTCATTTCTTCCATTGCAGGAGTAAACCCACTGCTTCTGGTGTAACACCTAACAGGAGCAATGCCTTGAGATGACCAAACCCCACCAAAGCCTGAACTGCCAACGCTCCAGGCTGCTTTCTCTAGTCTGCCAGGATATTTTAAAAAAGACACGTCCAGAACAGATTAAGGATTTGTCTAGGCATCACTGAAAGATCTATATTTGTGTCATTAGCATCTTTCTCACATGGCAGAAAAGCAACAAACAAAAGAGCTTGCCTGGAGATTTGAGAAAGCCCAAACCTGCTACATTGTGATATGCCACATACAGAGCATTGCAAAGGCAGCTTTTGCCTTGGTTCCTTTGACCATTAGGTCCCAACTCGGACCTCCTTGCAAATGTTGAGTACCATGTGGGAAGGAGTGTCCTGTAGGTCTCATGCTGCTCTAGCTCGGCAGAGAAAAGAAGAAGTGATGTCCACTTATTACACACATACAGTATCCGCCAGGCTCAAATCCATGTGTTTTCAACTGGCAATGTGGAACTCAAATTTTGCAACCTTTTTTCTTCTTTTTTTTTTGGGTATTGATTTGTTTTATAGTAAATCAGCATTTCATCTGACCTTTAAAATTGA
>NW_008824900.1:3197043-3201765 GCF_000699105.1 Pygoscelis adeliae | reverse complement strand
AGCGGTTCCAAAAGCCTTTGCCATCATGTAATTATGGAACTGTGCTTCAGGTCTGTTTAGCAGCCAACCTCAGACAGGAAGTTCTGCAAATATATTGTAGCTGCTGCTTTATTAACTGCCAGCAACTTCAGCTACAGGAGTTTGAAAGCCACCAATACTCCAAAGAAACTTTAAGAGCTGACTGAAAATAAGAAAGAAACAGTACAGCAAAAGGCCAGGATCCTGCAGACCATTCAGCAAGGGCATACCTATGTGATTCCTGATGTTGCACTTCCCATGTTGTGGCTAAAATTTCAGGGCCAAGCCAACAAACAGACTGCATAAACTTTACTTTCAACAAGTTAATGACACTGGAAAGCACTCACTGGTCTAGAATAAGCATCCCTTTCTCTACTGTGTTATAGAGAAGACTTTAAATGCAAGTAAGATCAGACCCTATATTGGGATGGAATGGATGCTGGTGAATTATCCTGTCAATTATCATTTTCTCTTCACTAGAACTGAACAAAAATGTAACAGAAAAACCCTCAAGGTACGTTTAAAGTTTATTATTTGAAATGTCATTGAAAAGGGAAAAGTCCTTAATCTAGTAAAATTGGGTTTGCAGCTGTATGCACACAATTTGTGCTATGGTGTGGTGTAAGGATATCTGAAGCCAGTTTTGAATATGTTACAGGGAACAATTGCAGCAAGAGCTAGGGGACATAAGTTATAAGTCAGTTGTAAGTACATAAGTAGAAATAACTTTAGTTCTAGTTGTGGTGTAGCTGGGTTTCAGGGCTGTGCTTGTGCGCACACCCAGGGTACTAGTACCACTAATTCTCTGGGTGACCCAGGAAAGCCCAGTCTGTCTCCGCACAGATGGGGTAAGGGGCTGGCTTGAGACAACACGCCAGCTGGAACGAGGTGATTGACTGAACCATCACAATTAAATTTTTGAATGATTGTTATAGGAGCTTTCTGGGAGGGAATTTTGGACAGTTGCAGAAGTTGCCCCAGGCAGCTCCTGCTGTGTTTAGCCCAGTCTGAATGCCTAAATGAGTTCATTAACATCCTGGGTGGAGAATCTGTCCCTGCCCTCCAAAGACTCCCCTTGGTGATTTCTGCTGCAGAAGGGATCAAATTGTGCATCGCTAAGACATCTGTAAATAGTTAATAGAAACTGTTGCTGCAGAAATAGTATGTGAGAAATCATTTGTATGTAGTTAAGCTATTTAAGAGATGTTTTCTATTTAATTAAGATATACCAATAGCAATGAATTAAACATGTGCTGGAGCGGTCCCCTAGGATCACAGGCCAGCTGAGTTATAATAATTTAACAGCACAGTAGTTTGGAGAGTCTCACCTAAACCAGCTGAAGACACTTCTGCAAGGACACTTACAATAGAGATTCCCATCTCCACCCAGGCAGCAGACAACCATCCTTTTTGGGAGACTGGATTCCCCATGCAAGCATTACCTTATGCAAAGACCCCCCAAATCACTTGCCTTTTAACAAACACTGTCTGGGAGTGCCTGTGCAACACCATCCAACTGCAAATGGGCAGCCCCTCCAGCCCCTGAAAGGACAGGGGCCTAGGGTGCCATAGTTATTCTGCTTTTAGCACCCAAAATACTTCTTATAAAACTTGTTTAGATAGCACTAATTACCTTATAGCATGCTGCACGTACACATCCAGCAGGAGCTGTGTTGAGCACTGGACAGAGCCAGGGAGGTCTAGCTGACCCTATAAGAGTTAGTGGGCTATTTGCTTCGTATATGCCTCAGTTTCCCTCTCTGTAAAAGGGGGTGATTTACAGCACTTGGAAGTTGTGGATGATTTAGGAGCTATACATTATTATTAGTCTTCTCATCTGGTTTTGACAACCAGTGATATTAGGTCAAAAGCAAAGCAAGTTTTCATTAATGAAATATGAATCCTGCCATAATACAGTGGGACTGAGCAGTTCGTAGGATGATTTTGTTGTCTGATATTGTTACCCTTTATGATCTCATATTTTATGGTAGTTATTGCCATTGGAGGAAAACATGATTAGAGCAGAAAGCAGCTTCAAAGCAGCCATTGCTTAGTGCATTCATCACACTTGCCGCATAGCTGGATTTTTCCTCTCTACAAATATAATCAATCAGTGCAAGTAAAGAGTTAGTTGCAAATAGAAGCACTTTATGTGAACTACTGTGTATCCTGTTTTTATCAGTGTGCTGGGAAGTGTAGTTAGAGTGGGATAAGTTATGTGGTGTGGGCTTAGGCATTAATGAATATGAGAAACTAAATTATTGAATTTTGCAATGCAAATTATTTTTTGAGCACAAATTCTTCATTTTTGAATGTTAAGGACTCATAAAAAATGTCAATGGTTTATGAATTAGGCCATTAGCATGCAATTTGTGATTCAAACAGTACCACAGCCTCATGTAATAAGCGACTGAATAAAGAGCAGCATTCCTCTCTACACTTGCAAAATAGTTTGCCAGGAATTTCTGAAGGCAAATGCAGGGAGATGTCACACGAGGGACTCATTCACTCCCTCTGAAGATGCATGGTTACACAGTGGAAGGGTCTTGTGTGTATTCCTAAGTGCAGTGCCTAGAAATGCTATATTTTTGTGGCCCATGTGATCACGGCCATGGGGCAACAGGCAGGGCATCTGTGCACATTAGACAGGCCCAGTGCTCTCCAGTCATCTTCTACCAGCTCATGGGTATATATGCACGTACACAGGTGCTACTACCTTGGTCTGTCAGCAATAGCTATGCCTTTTGCTGAAAGTACGAACAAGTTTAACTGTCTTGTGAAATCTCTTGAGACTTAGAAAAAATAAAAATGATATCACCTATGCTGGGATGAAGATTGTACCTTTTTGAATAAATATATATGTCTTGATTGAAAACAAAGTTTGTGCTGAGCAAACGTATCTGAAAGGTAGGTTACCCTGCATGGGATTAGGCAGCACAAGGTAATCTAAAGGTGTCCCAATCATAAATGTGTGCTGATACTGCGGGGAGAGAAGTGTTGTCAAGGTGGGTAATTCCCAATTCAAACAGTAGTACACTTCTGTTCCCAGGCTAGTACTTCCAAAGGTAACAAAAACACACAACTGTTATGGATATAAAAATTCATACTTGCCCAGGATGAGAGCAGTTTTGGAGAGGAAATGCTAAATATGAGAACATTTCTATGGCAGGTTGAATATTGCTGTTACCTAAAAGATCTCTGTTTGCAGCTGCTCAGTGTTTCAGAATCTGTGCTGGGGGTAGAAAAATTAATCAGAAACAAGAGGAGGCAGAGGAATGGATTGAAGAGGTATGTTAAATGCTTTTGATATATAATGTACACTCTTAAAATAGTATATATGTATTATACATTATACGGTGGTGTATGAAACTCCATGAAGGGAAGGGCACTGCCAATTTGAAAATGCAGTTCTGTTTAATTTGTGCCTGTGGCATCAATGATCCTCCCTTTCTCCGCTTACAAATCAGTGGCATGAAGGCTGAAGCTTATTCCATTACAGAAGTTGACCTTTGATATGGTCTCTAATGAGGCAGAAGCTATCAATTCCACGGACCTTGGTAGGGGATGTGCACTTCTTACAATAGAGCGGCATTCATCACACTGCTAGTAGCAAAAATGGATAGGGGCTGATCAGCTGGTGGCAAAATAGAGGAATGGAAAGAAACCTTTGATTCAGAATCAGAAACTACAAGGATTTCTGGCTGCCCCTGCTGCTGGCTCTGGTTAGCTCTTAAGGCAGTGCATCTTTTCTGTCTGCCTATCTTAGCTGTGTAACAGAACTTGCCATGGGCCATATCCCAGAGTGTCTGACCTGGCTTTCAAGGCTAGAGCAACTCACGTCCTGGATTTTTTTCTCTCTCCCTTCTTGCAACTGAATACACACACATATATTACATGTTTGCATGTAGTTAACAGGCAATTAAGAGATCAATGTGATGGGAGTGTTTGAAAGACAGATAGATCAGGCCAGTTTCAAATTTCAGAACAACACTAGATTAACATTCACTAACAATATAGACTGCCAATGGTTAATTATTAGTCTTCGTGAATAATTAGCATTACATATAGAAATCACTTAGCCCTTAAGAATCGTATTCTAAATTGGCTGTGAGTGTACAGCAACCATGAGGTTGGCGCAAGTAGTTAGCACTGATTCAGGGTGGCCCAGCTTATGAGCTCTTCCCTGTCTTTCTTTTGCTTACTGTTCCTGTTGTTCTGCTCATAGCTCACTTCTCCAAAAGGAGCTCCCATCTGCTTCTGACTGCTTATTTTTTGGGGGGACCAGGACTTGCTCTGGTTTCACCAGATGTCTGGCCTGCTTGTTCTGTGTGGTGTATACACACACACACACACAAATATGTATAAGAAACATATATGTTTCTTTGCCTTTCACCATACATCTTTCCTGCCTGTCCTATACCCTTTTCTCTTGCAGATTTATTATGTACACGTTTTCCTGTACCCCCATTTGTGCAAGTACACAATTCCCCATTGACCGCTTTGCTGTTACACATTATTTCTGTATTTCTGCTTAGATTTGTATGTTTGCTGCTTAGCCTATTAGTGGTGTTACAACATCAGGGCAAACTTACAGACTGTCATCAGATACACTATTTTAGCTCACTTATGCCCAGGTTAGTAATATCTTGTGTAATATGCTTATATTTTATAGGTGCAACAGGCCCTTGTTTTGGCTACACTCTT
>NW_008824900.1:3174933-3196847 GCF_000699105.1 Pygoscelis adeliae | reverse complement strand
GAACTATTTTGTGGTCTTTTCCAATAAAAGTGTCGTTACTGCTAAAACCGTAATTAAGGATGATGCTTTTCTCTCTGCTTGTTTTACCCACCTGACGGGACATTTGTTGCTTGTAGAGTAGTCACAGCCTATGGCTAACCTCCTGCCCTCCACAGTTATGATGTGGTAACTATCTGTGAGTGGTCCTTGTCCCTTTTAAAGCAAAATTTAAAAAGGTATCCTTCACTCCTCATGTTTTAATGGGCTTGCTGTTATCATCAGATGCAGAGAGCCTGGGCCAATGGCTAGCAGCTGAAGTCAGTGGGATATAAAACGTGTTAAAAACCAGGAATGCTGATTTATGACTGCTTTGTTACCTAACCATAACCACCCGATCCCGTTCAGTATTACAAAAGGCAGCGTACCTACCAGCACCTGTCAACTCCCATGACCAATGTTAGTATCGGAGCACTTCAAAGACTTGCTGTTGCTGCTCACCACAATACCAGATGCTCACACAGACCATATCCCTCCCTCATCACAGGAAGCAGAGGACCAAGGAGACCAGGGTCTCTCAAGCATGAAACGTTAATACTTAGTACCTCAAAGCGCTGTCAGACTGCTTATGCCACGGGAAGAGGCATCTCTCCCCTTCTGTCCAGTTGTTGAAGCTCAAGTATTGCAAAGGTCAGAAATCACAAAAAAAATCCTAGAGGGGACATTTAGTACTTTTGAATTACCGAAAAACCTAAGTGAAGACCCTAATAATTGTCAAATATTACTGTGCCACCACCTGAGCCTCTCTTGAAGTAGTTAACAAAAGCTCATAAAACAACCCCTTCCCCTGCATACAAAGACAGACGGGTACAGACCCCCTTGAAAAATAGCATCTTGCCTGCAAGAACAGTAAAACAGTAAAACTCGGAGGATGCATCCAGTGCTGCCTCCTGAATCCCAACCAAGATCCCATTCTCCAACGCTTAACATGCTCCATGTGTTCAGAGCCACACAGGGCCCCCCATTCCCTGAGCTGGGGGGAGAGGGAATCCTGTCCAATGAATGCTTTATTGGTATATATCAGCCTGGGGTGGCAGTGCTGGGGACGCTGCCCCAGGGTGGGGGCTCCCAGCGGATGGGCTGCAGAGCGGTGAGGGTGGCTGAGATGGAGCCCAAAGCATAAGACTCTCAGGTGCTGAAAAACAAGAACTCGGAGGTGTTTGCACTGTAGCTAATCACAGAGGCATAGTTATATTCTATCAATATTATCTCAAATTTAGGTCAATACCAGTTTTTAAACTAACAAATTGTGGGGGAAAGGTTGCTTTTTCAATAAAAGACAAAGCAATAAAACCCAACCTATGGCCCTTATCATGATTAATTATGGTCAGTGGGTTGTACTCATGCTCTAGTTGACCGGAACACGTTTGATTCAGTGCAGCTGTGTGGATTTACATGACTTGTGGGGATGTGACCGTCATTTTTAAATTATCCTTGGTGCTTTGGATTTTAGTTTCATGACCATGTTTGCATAGCATGCCAATCACCTCTTAACATGGCATGCAAGCCTTTTATTTCTTATTGTAATATCACAAAGTAATATAGAGTATGTTACAGCCAAATTCTTGTTTATGGGTAAAGAGGGAGCACACCTTTTTGCATTTTTTTCAACTGACCACTAGTGAATTGTTTACAGCTGTTGTGTCTGCAATGCCAAGCCTGTGCCCCATCTCTTATCCCCCCATGTCTGTGCTCCTCCCTGCCGCATCCTGCACCTCCTTCTCAGTGTCCCTGCTGTTGTATTGTGCCTGTATTTCTCTATACCGCATCATTGCGCTGGAGTCATAAATATCCCATTCTACCTAGAACACCTGCTTGTTACTGCTATCTATATGAAAGTGCGGATCTCCATCACAGACAAACAAAAGTGAAACAGAGACAGACGCCTGATCAATTAGAGAAATTACCATCACAGCTAAACCAAGTAAAGCAAAGGCAGATCAAGAAGAGTTCAGACAAGGCAGATCTGACATGCCTCCGTCCTGAGGCCTTGCAAACTCAGGACAAAGCTTATGGCCTATTACCTGCAAAAGCAATACCGTATTGCAGGGCTTCACTGCTACAAATAAGGAACTAATTGCTTTTTTGTTCTGCTGCGTTTACTTATTATTGACCGGGAAGAACTCACCTGCAAAGCTCAGTAGGATCCATGTTGTCCTGCTCTGCTCTGGGTGGGCAGCTGTAGTCGCAATGAACCATGTGGAAAACTTGTACCTGACCTTGAAACAGACTAACTAGAACACTTATATTTCCAACTGGTTCAGCTTTTAATTTATGAGAATGAATATGTAATCATAAAAAAAAAGTAATTAAAAAAAGAAAAATATCACAGCCAGGGTATGCACATAGAAATGAAATCTGAAAAACCAGACCAAAGAGCAATAGTCCTTTCTTGGGAGGCCCATGTATGAAAATGTTGTTTAAGTGATTAGTCACTAAACATAGCGCAAGAACTCCTTTCCTCCAATACCAACCATCCCAGCGTCCTGGGCCTTTCAAAACCACAGTCACATACTCTTTCCTAGAAATGAATGATGGTTGCCTTGTGTAATAAAATATTCAACTTCACAACAATGCTTTATAAAGAAGAAGGTTCATGAATTTTTAAAATAATTTTGTAAATCACTCTGAAAGCTGACAATGAAGGCTAACACCTCTGCTGGCGTACAAATGCCAAGTTATCCTCATATTCAACCTGACACTGGGATTTGTGGGAACCGTTCCCCACTGTTGTGTCAGAAACCCTCTTCTTCACCCCATATAAAAGCATCGCCCCCACATTTAGTGTAGCAAGCCGTTCCACACACTGAGAGCTGCTCAGGCATTCAAGGGCAATTCTGTCACAAGGAGATGATTTGAGGGTTATCTGATAGGATGCGCCTGCCTATGAGACAGGGCCACGGGAAGCACGGGTAGCAAAGCTTATGAGCTACTTCCTGGCAGATTCCCCAAACAAGAAACAGGCAGTTTGAAGTGTATTTGTTTTGCAATACCCATGAGTGCTCCTATTCTTGGAAAGAAACTGGCGGGTGACTTAGTTTTTGTCTATAAACATTACCAGAAGTTATAGCAGTGTCCAGATCATTTTTCGTGGAATCAGAGAAATCCCCAGCACCAACGACTAGAGCAAATTTCTCTCTGTAAGACGACGATCTCTGTAGAGTACTATAGACAGGACTGTACCATGTGGGAGGAGGGGCAATGCTTTTTACACTTCCCTTCTTCCTCCATACTCACAGGGAAGCAGCTGCTCGTTATTAGGCAGCCTGGTGATGGGTATTCAACAGTGCAGCGAGAAAAGAGGAGGTACGTGTCAGCAAAGCTGAAAACATTCATGAAGGTGAGCAACAGCACCTGGAGGAAGGTGGGAAACATTCACACATCATCAACTCAATACACATCAATACTTTAAAAAAAATTATTTACTATGGTTGCACCTGTGGAAGGAAAAAAAATAAAATCCCTGCTAAATTGCAGGAAGTGATTGTCTGGAGAGATCTTTTGCTTTGACTGCACTAGAAAATAAACTGGCCAAATTTTTATTACATGGTGCTACTTAAGTGAGAAACTCCTCCTTCCTCATCACCAGTAGGAAAGAAGCACAAGTGAGAATGGGTTTATTGTACATCTGTCTCCCAGGGCTGCCGCAGAAAGGGCTAACAGCCTCCTGGTGCTTGCAGCACTGCACGTTCTGGGTTCAAACCCTGCTGGTGACCCAGATGGAGAAGTTGTTATAGAATGTTCTTTAATTGGCAATTTTCTGCTCTATTCTCTTCTGCATCTGTTATTTATGTATTGCAGCCTTCCTGCATGCTGGTAGACAACAAGGAACTACAGCAGTGGTATCCCCTCATATTTAAAACATTTAGACAGACAAAACCCCCAAATTCACATAACAGAATGGTTCATTACACTCAAAGGAAATTTTGTTGCTTTACGAAACATTTCTCTGAGATGATAAAGTAAGCCCACATGGCTGCTGCACAACAACTATTGAGCAACGGAGGAAGAACAAAGAATAAACCAAACAGCAAGATGCTTAGCAAAGATGCTGACCCAATATAGCAGCTTTCAACAGGTAGAGCTGCAACCACAGCACCGCCTTGGAGTTAAGTGCCGATGAGCTTGGTGTTATGCCAACAAAATCATCAAGAAGCTGGATCTCTCCTTGTTATTAAATTGGGCAAGCAAACAAATGAAAGGAATCAAAGCAATAACAGAGGGCAGATAACCCCTGGGCTATCTCGTAAGCAGTGGTTGACAGATGTGGATCACTGAAAAAGTAAAGAGCTTGCCACTTATATGTAATAAAGCCACAGGGACTTCAACAATACTCTTTTTGTTTTAAAGAAGAGCAAAGGCATATATTGTCAAAACCATAAAGCTTGCCACAGTGAACTGCTGTACTGTTTCTGAAGCTATATAAAGACATCACAGGCTTACGGTTTTGAAAGGAGTGACAGCTATTACATGCTGAAATGTTTCAGTGAGGCACTGTGTGGAGTAACTAAGGATCATGCAGGGAAGCATCATCTATTTGTTCCTTGACAAGAACACCTGGATGACCTCTCTGAACTGGTCAGTTGGACTTACTGGCCTGGATATTTATCACTGATGCAGGCTTTTTTTTTAAAGCAAGCTCTAGGAAAGCAGTATTTTAGTTTCATAAAGAACCCAGAGGTAGAAAAATGTTGTCTTTCTTGTTTTCCATTCTTGTGCTGACCGGTATAATTTGTCATCTGAGGATGCAAGCTGCCATTTGAACTAGAGCTTGTGCGAATTTTGGCAAAAATGCCAGTAAAGCTGTAAAAGCTCCACCTGTCACCATTTTCACTGCCTAGTCAGCTTACAATGTTAAGGAAGCATTAAAGGTCTCTGAAGAGCTCCTGCCTTTGTTGCTGTTGTAACAGTCTTTAAGCCCTTCCCTGTCAAATTCAAGCACACACTGTACTCTTTCAAGACTGAGATATTGCTGTCTTATTTAACCCCTCATTTCAGTTTGTAACTGCTATTTTCACTGCCTGTGAAAAAATAAATGTGACGGGTATTGAATAGCAGCATAACAGGTGACTTCTTTCATACAACACATATGCAGTCATTTGATACACACATATAATTGATGCCACACAGAGAAAACCTAACTGATGAACAATACGCTCCTCTGTTCATTTGTTTCCATTACATGTACCTCTAAAAGCTTCAATGAAAAACATGGGATATCATCTTTAACAACCTGACACATCTTAAACTTCCCATATGCCACAGAGCAGATTTCTCTCTGTCCCTTCCAAGTATCGCTGTTCAGCCTTTCACATCATAACCCATAGGTGTTACCACTGGGGATTTTCAGCCGGGCCGATTCCCAACGATGTGGTGCATGAAACTTGATTCTAACCCTGAAAAATCCCATGATGCCCAACTTAACATTTCCCTGTTGACAATATTATATCTTCTGCTGTGGTGATTTGCAGGACATATTAAACTACAACAATATAATGTGTAGCTCCAAAGTTTCTAAGATTTGCTTTTACATGATGTAAATCATAATCCCACAGCTACATTAAGGTCCTACTGTATCACAATGAAGAACATGGAAAATATGTATTTAACTGTCTAATTATTTCTAAAATATGTTTCTGTTGTATCAGTGTACCTATGGCCTAAGGCATTTTTTTTGTGCTTATTTGGGATAAGAGCCCATAAAGAATTACCATAATGGGTCAGTCTGTCAAAGCTGACGTTGTGTCTTTATCGGTGGGCTGTAGTAGGTGTTCAGAGAAAGACAGCAAAGCAGGTCTTCACCTATGTGTATTCCCTCTCTCACCTAGTTAAGTATTATCAGCATCCAACCATTCAAAATCCAGACCAATGCAACCTTTAAATCAAGTCATAATGATCTATAGATTATGTCAACATGCATTATTTCAACTCTCATGTATCATCTTCCTCTTTTTCCATGTATGTCATGCCTAAATGAAAACATGAGATACCATTTCTGCCTTGGAAAATGAACAAACAGCAATTCAGTTCTAATAAAATTCAGCAGAACAGGTTCTGCTTAATATGAAGCTGAAGATTAAGAACTAAAACATTACTAAATAGAAATTGAAAAATGGTTTTCAACTATATATATTCATTAAGATTTTTCAAAATATGACATATTTTTATGTTCCTTTGATCTACTGTTTCCTGAAAACAGAGATAAATACTTTGGAAGAGGCTATTTTGATACTAATGATTAAACTGTCACAGACTTTCAGCTGAATTTGGTTACTAATCTGAGTAAAGATGAAGCTCTAAATGTTTTGAGGTTCACATATTGCTATTAACTGAAGTTCAGAGAACAAGAACAAAAAAATGATAAGAAAATAGCAAGCTATGAAATAGTTCTAACACATAAAGAAAAATGCTACAACATAATTTCTAGAACCTCTGAAGTGAATAAGATATATGTACAGTGAAACAGGTAGTCAGAAAAACAGACAATTTTCTCCATTTTAAAATAAATTTACATCTTATTATAAAAATTGGCTCTTGGGGAAAGGGTGACTAAACTGGAAAATACTGACATGAACTAATTTCAAAATATCTTAAATTATCAAATAAAACAAGTATTACAACCACTTTAATAGGCAAAGTCTCTTGTTTCCTCAAGTCATCACATGATAAATCTCAGCCCACACATCAATTTGTTAAAAGGCAAGTCAGAACAATAACAAAGACAAACAGCCATTAGTGGACAAGACAGTTTCATCAAGCAAGATCTTACAAATAATATATTGTTGTTTGTCATCAAGACACTTTTAATACACCAGAGTCCTTTCCAAAAGCACCTATAATCAATTCCTTCTAATTTACAAACTCGGAAAGACCACGAGAGTGATAGTAATTTCATACTTTACACACCCACAGAGGTTACGACAATTGATTCAGTTCAGCAAAGTACCGTAATGACTTTGAATGCACTTGAAAGATTTTTGCATTTGTTTTCTGAAGCTGTAAAAAAAGTAATTCAAACTCTGCCACATGGGCACAATTTGTAAAGGTTGTACATGAAAAGTATGGATTCAGTTCTGACAAAGACAGCTCTCATCTTATTATAACCCATCTGTAAAGCATGCTGGTCCCTGCACTTAAACACTTGGCTTCTCTTTGTTTGTACTTTATGCGATCTGAATAGATTTCAGAATTTCTACAGCAAAAAGAGGTGGAATGAAAAATGGGTGACACTTAAAAACACTTCAGAACAACTGGTTTTTAGTCAATTCTTTTCATCAATGCTAAAAGTAAGGATATGTAACCTCTGCCCTTAGATTAACAACCCACATAAAGATGAAAGCATTTAGAACCCTCCATAGCTCAACGCAAGATTTCCACCCATAAAACAAGGTGAATGGCTGTGTGGCCTGCCTTTCACTAGCTGCTCACTAGCCAAACACAACTAGTAATGAAACAGCAGCCCTGCTATTTCTGCCCTCAGAACAATATGAAATAGCTCAATTTACAAGTTCATCAGACAAGTGAGTTAGGTTTTGGGGTTTTTTTCTGGCACTTTTCAAAAAGGTTTAGTGACCAAAGTTCTAGCTTCTGAGGGCCTCAGAGCAAAAAGACATGAGCAACTCCACTATGCAAGAGAAACCAAGAGCCAAACAGACCTTGGAGGTTTTGATTGTTTCTTCAGCATTTTAGATGAGCTTTGCCAGATCCCAGCTAAACAGACAAGGCAAGAGCAGAGAAACTCCATCTGGTCTTAGTGACAAAGAAAGGACTTCGGCCATCAGTACTTGTTAGAGAAGAAAGAAAAGAAAA
The DNA here is from genome assembly GCF_000699105.1 of Pygoscelis adeliae. Classification (NCBI taxonomy): domain Eukaryota; kingdom Metazoa; phylum Chordata; class Aves; order Sphenisciformes; family Spheniscidae; genus Pygoscelis; species Pygoscelis adeliae. The sequence goes on along the minus strand of NW_008824900.1, from coordinate 3,189,002 downwards.
AGATACTCAGACATCATAATGCTGCAATGTGAGACTTTAAATAGCCCTTTTAACATACGGGGGAACCTCCTGGGTGCTGACTCCTACTTTAGGAACCATCTCTGAGTGTTTCTTCTCTGAGTCTCTTTTCTGAGTCACAAAGAAGATTAGTAGATCACTGCAAACATGGACTACTTCCACACCTGATGCTTCAAACAGCAGAAGCCTTCACAGGATCCTCTTGCCATCGAGCAGAATTTCTTTTTGTGCGCTCATCCTCCTGTGGTAGTTTAAGGGATGTCATAAGCTTTACTCTGGGGACAGAAGTGCTTACTTTTATTTCCAGTGCTTGATATGAGAACACTGGGTGCACATTTGAGCAAGTTCTGCTTTGCAGGCAGCCTTCCTTTTGATGTGCACCATCTGCTCCAAGGCCACGAGGGAGAGCATTCCCCTGCAATGCCCCACACACCTGCTAATGAAGTGACAAATGACAGTACCCGAGCAGTTTCACCGTAAAATGAAAAGGTATATAGGACCTATATATTCAGCTAAAGTAATTAATTGTTAGTCCATTGATATCAAAGGAACTATACCCTGTAGGCTGAGGAGTTGACTCATAATTTCAAATGAAACTTTTTCATCCATACTTAGACAGTTTTGGCTTAAAGATTAAGTCATTGGAGAACTCCCTGCCATTGAGAAGACACTCAGTAGCAGGAACTTGAAAATAGTAACAGCGTCTCTTTTCACATACTCCTTGTCAGTCTGTCTTGCCTGTCTGAAAGGTCTTTCGGGTAGGTCCTATTTTGATACTGAGAGATGGTGCAGTTTCTGCCAGTGTGGAATGGGATCTCAATGGAGGCTTTTTAGAGCTGTTATATTAAAAATGAAAGCTATAAGAAAGCTACAAGAAAAAAAAAAACAATTCAGAACCTTCAGATTTATGGTTCAAAATATGAAATTTTGGGTCCAGGGAAGGCTATGGCCGTTCTGCATTGTGTTCAGCAGATCTAGAATTTCAAGTACAGTGTTTTGGGGTTTAAAATCTTGCCTGGTTAGACAGTTGATGAAGTGAGAAGCAGAAATTGCTGCTTTCCTCCAGACCAAGGGAATCAGTGTCATGGAAGCCACTGTAGTAGCAAAGAGATGGTACTGGTAAGGCAACACACTTGAATGATTTTATGATTTATATTCTCCTCCTTATCTGTGACAATATCCATTCTCTGAAGATGAAACAGGAAAGATACAGCTGCTGCATATATATTTATTTTCATTGTGTTCTAGCTTTCAGAACAGTGCCAAGGTCCATGAAAATAATAACCTAAGGCAACAAGAAGAAAAAGATGCAGCTGCACTCAACCTGCAAGGTGTTCTCCTTGCAGCCCTGTCACAAAACAAACTGAATCCTTCTGTTGAGCAGTGAGTGCCTCATTGCTACCAACTAACTCAGCATCTCTGGTGCAAGTACAGGTTCTTCATTACACTTGTGGAGTACAATGTACCATTCATTTATTATTTGCTCTTTGACCTTATTGATATGACATGCATCTTTACATTTTATACCTTACACAGTTTGCTAAGAAAAGGTGCGGAAAAAACAAAATTGCCTGCCTGAAGTCTCTGGGGAAAGAGAGACTAAAGCATTGTAGTAAATCTAACAAAAGCCAGGAACTGAATTTAGAAGCCTAGCTTCTTCCTGTTGGAGAAGAGGTAATACGTCCTTTTTGAGGGCATGGCTTGCGCACCCATGCATGTTAGGCACTTTAATATAGATGCAACTGGGCTCCAAGAAATGAAGTCACCACGATCGTTAGTTCAAAACATTGGCCCCTATGTTTGACGCATAGACTCCAAACAACCTAAGGCAGTTGATGGCAAATTTAACTTACAATACAGTTGCAAAAATATTATTATTCTTTTCGTGTATGTCTAGGCTGAGTATTAAAATAATTACAGCCTATGATTAGATACATAAAATAGATTAATTGAGTGTTACCAATGCCAGTCTGGTGAATTACATGTTGTAAAGGACACCCTCCAGAAAAGCTTAGTGCCCTTCCCAGCACAATGCTCCCCACAGCACAACACGCAGGACCACGTTCCTAACCAAAACTCTCAGGGCTTCTACAAGCTTGCTTTGAAAGCAAGGTAAATCACTCATTTTTTCCAAAACTCCTGTAAGCAAGTACATTAGTGCAAAATCTGCCTATATGGGTCTCAGTACAGAATCCCAGGTCTAAAAATACATACTGAGAATATTGGAACTTTTCTTCCTTCTTTCCCCAAGACACGTATGATGCTCACAAGGCTGTTTTAAACCTTTCTATCTTGGAAACTTTTAGAAATGCTTTGATAAATGAAGAACTTTAGATATTTCTTGAAGATCATGATATAGTTACTGAGTGAGTTCCAAGTCTAGTTTTAGTTCCAAAGACATTGCAGCGGCTGGAAAGTGGTAAATGGTTTTTTATTAGCCATAGACAAAAATCAAATTTGTGCCTCAATCTCCATCAATCGTAGTAAGACTCTGATACCGTGATACCGTTTTATTGGCTACACTAATGAACACTGGTGTCAGTTCCTTTGTCCTCAGTTGGTTAAAAAAGTTATTCATGTCCTACTCCCAGTATTTCAAAGCTAATGGTCTGATCTCTGCCACCACATTGATTCCTGAGAGAATTCCACTAATGTTTTCTTTCTTATTCTTTCTTAACGGGTATTCCTTTACACAGAACACAAATGAATATATTGCTAAAGTTTCACTATCACAGCGTCATTCAGCCTGTTTTTGCTAAAGTTGAGTATGCATCATTTTCCTGTTTTGCGATTCTATCTTCTGGAACTCAGATAGGGACTAGGACTTATAAGAAATGATAACATTGAAGAGAGGAAAATCGCTATCCTCAGCCTCCTCAAACACAACATAAGCCACTGAAGGTGATCTATGTGAACCTACTTTACTTTATATTAAAGGAGCAGGTGCTGGTACATCATTAGTCACTGAAATTCATTGGAAGAGCAGTAGCTTAAAGCAAAGAAAATGGTAACTTCTTAGTCGCTGTGACTCAAGCCCTTTACTTGAAGGTCATTTGTTATTTACAAAATGAAGCGCTTTCCACAAAGGCTCTGTTCATGGTCACGTATCTCAGACTGGATGGAGATCCTCTCCTTTGCAGGGTATTTCAGAACAGGAGCATAAATGACGATGTGTTAATTCTCCCTGTGGGCTTCCAACCAAAGATACTGCTGCACAGAATACTTGAAATAATGAATGTAGTAGCTGAAGAATGTAATGTAGAGTGAAAAAAATACAGAGAATTATACTCACCACTTCCTCCGGTCACAAATATTATGTGACCATTAGTTTACCTACAGATCACAGCTTTCCCAAACTAGTTTCTGTATTTTTTATTATTTGAGGAATAATTTTTCAATACCATTATGATGTGGGATTGTAACTGATTTGCAAGCATCCGTTTTGGATATTTAAATCTGAGCTGTAAAGTTTTAGAAAGCTCATGCGTTCTGTTTTGAGACTGTTGGATATAACTTCTAGAGTTACAGATGTATAGATGAGTGATTACAAACAATGTCTGCACACAAGGATAAGGGTGATAATTAATAATGCTAGTGTGATGCTATCCAAACACAAGAGGTTTATATTAAAAAACCAAGCCTAAATATATTAAAAAAAAAAAAAGAACCTAAGAAACTAGCCTTGCCTCCTTTCTTCCCCTGCTTTTGGAAGATGAGATTTAGTGCTCAACCTCTTGCACTGAGAAAGTGAAGCATGAGGAAAATTCAAAACATTATCCAGACTGTCTATTGTTCTTTTCCTTAATTAAAAAAAAAAATTAAATGAATGAAAATATTCTTCCCTCCACACAGACCCAGTGTAACAAATACCACTTTTACCCATAGCTTAAAATAATTACCCAAAAAATACCTGGAAGTGTTAGACTTGCTTCCAGTGGAGATTCTGATGGCTATTTCTTAATACCTGCTCATTTCATTATCTCTCTCCACACCAGCTCAGCATGCTTTGAATGTCCAAAACTAATGTTCTTTAAGAACTTATTATGGAAGAACATATGCATATATTAAATTACTCTCTGTAGAGAAGTGCAGGTTTTCTTACTTTGGGAACTTCTTTACGTCCTTGCAAAACAACGTATTGCCTCTCCTTCATGTAGCACTAGGATCTTTACAACAGAGCAAGGTAGTCACCAGAAATGTTTTTCAATAAAAGTATCTCTGCCCACCCACAGACTAAGGAAATGCAGATTTATTTTTCCTTTTTAAGCAGTCTTATATTCCAGTAAAACCAATGTTTCTGAACACTTGAGGGAGGAAGATTTGCCTCAGTTCAAAGGTATTAAGGGCTTGTTACTGATCTTACTTGCACCATAGTAAAACTAGAATAACCTGGCTGATGTACAAGTATCCTGGGCACTGTTACACCGACAGCAACAAAAACTGGTGGGATAAGACATTGCTTGTGTGTGGTAAGTTCACAACTGAACTTATCAGATGTTTGTACCAAAAGCTGCCCCTGGTTTGGTGCTATCACTGACAGCAACACACGCTGTTGAAATAGATGCAGTGAGTAGCAGCAGACATCTCAGGATGATGGAGTTTAATGAGAATTGGTCTAGAAAAGAAAAGCATGCCAAAAGCTTGCGTTGCTGGTTCTTGTGACTTTCTGTGGATAAGGCATCATACGTCACCAAAGACCGACTGGGGTCTTCTGCATTTTCTTAGCCCCTGCACTGTGGTTACCGAGCTCAGGACCGCCTGGGTGCTGGTACAGAGCCAGCTGAGATGGTCACATCAGGGAGCCCTGCTGCAACCATGAGACCTGCTCCTGCCTCCTGAGGCTGTACACTGGCTTCGGCAGGGTTTATAGAGATTTTGGGGTATAGAGCTTTGTTCAGAGCAAAGAAATTGAAGAGTGGTAGCCAACAAAATTCCTGGTCCCGCATTGTTATTTCTAATTGCTTTAGAGATAGAGCCTACAAACAACCACATCCTTCTTTGTAGTAATTTATGTGCCAATTCTTTACCAGCACTTAAATCACTACTAACTACTTCTAACCAACCATTTTTTGCCTTGAGATGTTTAATTATTACAGGATAAATGGTACTAGTGAGAGATTCATGGGGAAAAAGTAATTAGCAGTTCCATCTATCTCAATGAAAGAAAATATTATTAATTAATATCCATACAAGGAAGCAGAAGGAGTTTTTAAAAATCTACAATAGAGATATCTACAGGGGCCACATTTGCTCTGAGTGTCTCTTTGACAGGTACTCATTTATTATTTTAACAAGCTGAGATTGTCTGCATCTTCAATCACAGGAGGTCAATCCTTCATTCCTGTCAAATCTTTGATAACTAAAGTGTCTGTATTAATAACTAAAACCTGAAAAGAACAAGCTAAGATAGCTATAGTAGGGGGTCACTTTGCTTGAAATCGCCAAACGGCAGTCAGTTCATTTTACATGAAGGAAAGAGTTTATCACTGTATGCCATGGTGGTGATTATTTTAGATATGCTTTGGCACAAGTTGGCTACCCAGCAGACCTTTATGTCCAAGCAGCCCTCTTTCCTACCACAGCAGCTTACTGCTGCAGAGGAAGCTATAGTTACATCTGTGCGAAGGGAGGGGAGAGGGATTTTTAAATGCCCAAGTAATACTTGACCCACTGTAAATATTTGACAAGTGTAAAATAATCATACATCAGACACCTTAAATAATGTAATGAAAAGGACACCAAAAGCTACAGGCTCTCCTGGAGGAACAGGTGAATGTTTTACCCAGATTTCCAGGTTATTAAATTGTGTCCCAAGGGGACAGTTTGAAACTGCCCCAGAAGGACTAAAAGGATGGCAAATACACAGATTTTCTATGTCTTTGGTGAGAAATTTTCTTACTTTTAAGAAAATGGCACGTAAGTTTCCTATCCCCTGACTGTTTTTGGAGCTAATAGCTTTGAAAGAAAATTTCTGAATGCATATGGGAGGGTAGAGGTTTGTCATGGGCAGAGCTCGGGACCAAACCTGAGGCTATGAGCACTTGGAGAGCTTTGTGTACTCACAGGTTCCCCAGATGGACTCGTCATACCCTTCACTCACATATTACCGTAACTGGTCTGTCTAAAAAACTCAAAATAACATGCCAGCAAAAAAGACCAGACCCTGGTGCTTTCCATTTATAGGTCGCAGCCCAAGCAGCTCACTCATGCAGATGCCCTCTCCTCCTCTCGTGACACAAACTCATGGTGTCAGAAACGATGTCAACTGATCCTCTCTCACACTGCATCCAACCTTACAAATTAATTTGATTCTCCAACTTAACTTCCAGAGATTTTCCTAAACCCTGCAGATTCTTTCTGCTGTTCCCCTTTACCTTTACAAGCACCACATTTTTCTCATCCATCTAAACAAAACATAAAAGCTATTGGGTTTTCAGACCTCCCTCCGTGGCTGCCCTCAGTGTTGGGGCGGACAAATGCAGCTCATTAACTGCAACCCTGGCACAGTTACAGCTGCTGGGGGTCTGCAGCGTCCCCAGCCTTGCTGCTCTCTCAGCTGCACAGGAATACTGGTGAGCACCAGCAGTTTCTGAGGATACAACATAAAAAATAATCTAATGAATATAACAATATAGGAATAGGAGGAAGCTAGGTGTCTTATATGAACTTAGTTATGAAGTCCTCTAGGCTACTTGCTTTAACTGTCTAGGAATGCAGAGTTTAAAAGTGGTGCAGGCTTCTTTGTTACCCCATTAGTCACCAGCTGGACTGAGTTTAGCAGTGGGTATATTAACAAAGTTGATGTTAGCAGTAAGAAGCTGTAAATCAGAAGACAGACATACAGCTCAACAAAATGTATAGGTACAAATGTGGTTAAAATTAGAAGTGAACTTGAAAAATCTTGGACGTGCCTGCATAGGTGCAGCCTTAAGTTTTGTTCTTGACTTGTGTGGTGGGCAGCCAAGTCATTTCTCTGTCTTAGTTTCCTCCTTTGCTCTGTAAACCAGCAGTAACAACGCTGACCTTTTCTGCCAGGCATTATACGAGAACTGGCTATTTTCATTGTAGTTCTAAAGAAATTGCTTATATCATGACAACAGATTTCTTTTTAATGTTATCTAAATGTGGTAAGTATTGTACAAACACACAAAAAGATACAGTCCTAAACCTGAATTAGTAAAGCGGCAATCTGATACAGAGGAAAAGTTTATTGTTAAGCATGCCTCAGCCTTATATTAGAAGCCAAGAAGAAGGATGAGTCTGGGTTCAAAGCAGGTGGACAATATTTGTATAATCACCCCCATTTCTTTAGCTTACAGGTTTGGTTTGGAAATCTCCTGAAAGAAAGCATTCCAGATAGTGTTTGATAAAATTTCCAAATTTTGGATATACATGAGTTTTAATTAAAAAGTGAATTGGTCTTCACTGAGGTTATTTTAATGAGCATAGCCCAACAAACAATAGCAACTGTTCTATTGCAGAGGGAGGAAAACAATAGAAAGAAAATGTCCTTGGCTTTTACACTGCTCAGAAGGATTTTGTCCTTCTCACATCTCTCACATTACCTCCTCTTCTCATTTTCATATTTTGGTTTTCTCCTTCGTTTCGCTCCATGGCAGCAAATAATGCTGAATACCGATGTAGCTGTATTCATTCATTTACAGATCATTTCTCTGAGTACCACACACAAGCACTCAGCATTTCCAAATACAAATCAAGGCTGGTTACCTTAATCACTCATGGATTTCTAAGGTGCACAGGTGAGATGGGCTTTCATTACCCCACCTATGTTAAAAGAAGTAGCTAAATCTACATATTCTTTCAATGACTGCTCAACGCACAGTACTAGCACAGACAAATCACTGTCAGAAATAATTCAGTTTTCCTGAACAAGGAGTTTCAGGGGTGACATTACTTTTAAGTCAGCAGATGAATAATAATCCAACTGATTGCTTTGGGAGGAATACAATAAAAGAAAATCCAGTGACTTTTTTCACCCAATTTACTGTTGCTGGGAGTATCAAAACAAAATTTAGACACGTTATCATTAAAAAAAAAAATTTAGACATGTTATCCGTAAAAAGACAATCTGGCTTCTCTTTCAAGTAAATTGGTAGCACAGTATTAACAAAAAAAATTCACCAAGCAAAATGGAAATGCTAACAATGCAGCAATGCTTAAATTTTATGAGAGTTAGATTATGACTAGGTATATATAAATGAGCGGGAAATCTGCAGTTGACAAGAGCTTGGTGCATAATTACTTTTACTCTCTCACCAAATGGCTCCAGGTCGGAAGACTTCATTTAAACAGAAAGACAGTGATGAAAACGCTGACTTGTAGTAAATGTGTGCAACTCAAGCAGATTTAACACCGCTAAAGAAGAAAAAAGAAATGTGAGACTGTAGGGGTGCTTTTTAGAAAAAAATGTCTCTCCACAGAATAATTTTGGTCAGAAGGCACTGCTGGAGGTCTCCAGTCCCACCCCCTGCTCAAAACAGGTGCAGGTAGAGCAGGTTGTTCAAGGCTGTGTTCAGTCCAGTTTGGGATATCTCCAAGGATGGAGAGGCCACGGCCTCCCTGGACCCCTCATGGATCACCTACATGGGTGTTTGTTGTCTCTTGACCTTCCACTCTGCACCTCTGAGAGGAGCCTGGTCCCATCTTCTCCATATCCTCCCATTAGGCAGCTGTAGACCACAGTAAAACCCTCCCTGACCCTCCTCTTCTCTGGGCTGAACAAACATCTCTCTCAGCCTCTCCTTGTCCCTCGTGTGCCGCAGCCCCTGGACACCTCGGTAACCCTCCACTGGGCTTGTTCCATTTTGTCAATGTCTTTTTTTGTACCCACAGCAGCACACACGGCTCCAGATGTACTCTCACTAGTGCCAAACAGCGGGGAAGGATCACTTCCCTCGACCTGCTGGCTACACTCCTGCTAACACAGCCCAGGATGCTGTTGGCCTTCTCTGCCGCAAGAGCACACCGCTGCCATGTGTCGTGCTTGTCCCTTAGGTCCTTTGACAATATTGTAGCTTAATTAAAAAGAACTGCTGTTGTCAAAAAGGAAAGCAAGTTCATGATCATTCCAGCTCAAACGACTGGCTCACCGCTCCCTACATCCAAGATTGGCTCACCGTTCCCTGCGTCTGAGACCTCTAAAAAGTGGCACTTACTTTATAGGGTTGCAAGGTCCATTTTGATGTTTTGTAAAATGGGCTCGTCTGAGGAACAAAGTAGATTTCCCCCCCTCCCCAATACTTCTTTTTCAGACAGAGGGGAAAGAAATACCGTAGTTTCCATTAGTCTGAACAGAACATTATTTTAAGTTCCAAATAAACAGCTCTTTTCAGTGCACACCTCAGTGTAAGCAAATGCTTAAGTCCAGTCTGATTCAGCAAAGCTTTTAAGCATGTATCTAAGTGTCATTGCCTTCAGAATGAAAGTTAAGTGTGTGCTGCTATGCTTTGCTGAATTTTGGGCTCACACTATAAGAAAAGGATGATTTGGCTCATTATATTTTGTGAATGACACAATGCCCCTGAACATTAAGGTTTATCTCTATTTGCATATATATGTGCAGCATTAGGTTTGGCTCTCAAATAACTCTGTAGAGATCAAAGTACACATAGATCTTTAGAGACTATCAGACAGCAATTACACTGCAAAATAAATTATAGGCAGTCTCCCTCTACATCTTACTATGTCCAGCTGCACATTTGCTTGGGTTCCTCTACTGCCCTTGAATGAACATGCCTAGGTTTCATTTGTAGCATAAAATACCATTAGATGAGGGCTTATGAAGCAACCACTTCACTCCCAGCAGTGAAATAAAGCTCACTTTTAACAAGAATATCTTCTGGAAGTTGAAAAAGTAAAAAAAAAAGATAAAATTATTTTGTCATGGGTTATGAGCAAGTATTTCCAAAGGTCTTGTTACGGCTTTAAAATAACTTTCTGCAGAGGACAAACAGAGGCTGGGGGGTGGTCTCTGGACAGAGCATATCTTCACATTTCTGGGCAGATTTGATGCCTTTCTGCAGTTCTTGATTTCCGTGAGTATTAATTTATTTTAAAACTCTCTGTGTTACTGCTTGAAGCATTCCTGTCACAGATACAGCACACGCCGGGTGTACATTTCCACTCTCACTCACAGAAAGTGCTTCTGACTAGAAACGCAAGAAAGTCAAGTCAGAGTTACTCCACTGCAATGCCTAATCAAGGAATGCCTCTGCGCCAACTCTTTGCATAAGGACTCTTGCATGGCACACTGATAGGCTCTGACACTCTTTTTCTCTATCAATGTCAAGTGGTTATTTGTGACTTTAATGATTAATTACCAGTATTGGCATTGTGATTATATCTGACTGCACTTGGGATGGAAATTTAAGAACAGACTGAAGAACCGAGACATTCAGCTCCTTTAATCTGTCTTTACGAAGTGAAACCCAGCATTCGAAAACTCTGGGCTCAACTGATCACAATGTTTAGCTGATTTTTTTTAAGTGAATTGTTAGTCTGTGATTGTGATCCCAGAAAACTTAAGTTATTTTTTCATCTGCTGAAAAATATTCATCAGGAAAGAAACAGCCCCCTTCCCCAGTCCCATATCTGCATACCAGATCCAGAATAACAGGCAATGGCAGCTGAGAACAGCAAAGTTTTTGACCCATCTGGAAAGGCAGTCAACAAAATACTGGTTTTCCCAGTGTTTTGGACACTTTCCTCCACCCACCGAGCTCACAACACACAGGCACTGAAGATGCCAGACCTGCATTACAACTCCTGACGATGGCAGCTTCCAGCTGGCAAGTCAGTGCCTGTTGTAGGCAGAGCAGGCAGTTGTGGAGGGCAGCAGAATGATGAGGTGGCAAAATAGCCATGGTTAATTTGCTTATTTTGCCTAGGTATGAGCCCTGGAAAGTCTAAGCCCCCAGCAGAGAAGTCCAGTGTGTGGTACATGCCTTGACAGGGATTAGGACCGCTGGCTTGCAGCAGAGCAGTCACTGACCCTGTCTTTCTCATCTTGCAGTGGCAGCAGGAGCAGCAAACCCGGCTCTCCATCCCAGCTCCATCCTTAGTCTGTTCCTGGTATAAGACACACAAACCAAGAGCCAGTCCTGCAGACTGCTTAGGTAGGCTTAGGAAACTCAGTCTCTGAAAACTAACCTCTTATTAAACCATGTAATCCTCTACAACTGAGTACAGGTATTGGAAATTTGGTCAAACCAGGTCACCTCTGGATTAACATTATTCCATCTAACAAAGTCTGGAAAGATATCATTGGTGATGCTAGTAGCTGTCTCCAATATCTAATCTGTTATTTCTTAACATGTCAGCTCCTACGCAAGAAAGTACATCACCAGTTCTGTTGCCCTCCAAACATTCACAAAGTTACCTATTGAAAGTATTTCCAAATGTCCCTTCGAACTAAAAACAAACACACAAACAAAACAAATCCCACCATAGCCTGCTGGTGCCCTGATACCACTGCATGTCTCTTACTGCTTAGATTTTTTTCTAGCTCTCCTCTATTTCTCCCTTAAGATGCAAATTTGAAGTTCTTTGAGAACAGGAACATTTTTTCCCCTGCTATTGTACAATGTCTTGCCAAATGTTATGCTGGTGTTTCATTAGGGCTTTATGCTACTATAACAGTAGAAATAAATGGGACTAAAAGTATGCAGTTCAATATTTTATAGCAATGATAGTTTTTGAATTATGCAATAAAAGTTTAACCCAATATATGTCTAGAGAGAACCTCTGTGAGCCCATGGTATCTAGAGGTACCTGAAAGCTCACGTGATTTGTGATCCTTTACTGTAGCTTTCTGAGATTTTCCAAACTTGCACAGTGTGAATTCTTTCTAAGGACAAATATCAAAAGATGAACAGGAACAGGGTGATTTGTGACGAATAAATCTCAAAAAGTTCAGAAGCTGTGCTCTAATGGGATATGCACCATGGATTTTGAAAAGCTATCTGAAACTGAAGCAAAATTTGTATTTTGTAAAGCAGAGTTTAGGGGACCATAGTCTGTCTTGCCCAAGATGAATTTGGTTGTGTCATTCCATAGAAAGCATATCGTAATTTAGATTAATGCTCATGACTGAGACAGAAACATTAGGTAATAGTAGGAAAAGGAGGGAAGTGAATCTTGGAATCCAAAATAAGATTTCAATTTTCAGTAAAAGCTACAGATCATAGAAGGAATATTCATGTGTTTTATTATTTTATTCAGAGTTCCCTATCTATCCCTAAAAAGGATTTTTCTTAGTTTAAGAGAAAGAATAAAAGAGCTTTGGATTGAACTGCATAATCAGTGAACCAGACAATCCCAAACTGCTCAAGCATATCCGACATCTGCTTGAAGAACTCGGCTGCAAATAGCAGGAGAGAGTTTCCATTACAGTACAGACAGAGCTAGGTTGGGAGAAGCAGCATTAGAAAGTGTTTTTCCCATTTAGTAATTATGCCTTGATTGTTGTTTATATGTTTGCTCTACTGTAACTTGCTTGCCTTAGGGTGGCACTACTGCTAGAGAAAACACAAAAGTAATTTCGTTTTAAAGGGGAAGTGAAAGTTTTAAAGTAGTTTAACATTTCTGTAAAATTGTAATGATTGGAGATGACTGGATTGAGTCGATAAAGAGTACTAATTTCAAAAGTAACTCATGCTTTAATTCTCCACACAGCAACCAACCTCCCTCCCTCCTTTCTGGCACACAATATAAATACTCTTTACACCACAATCAGTGGAAACTGGGAGAAAAAAAAAATCATTTTTATTCCTCAGAGGCTTCATAAAGACCAAATCTCCCCAAAGCTCTTATTTACTCCTATGGAAATGGCATTGGTTCTGTAATGATGTGTAATTACCAACACATCGTTCATGTTCTCTTCCTCTCTTCTAGATTTAACACCCAGTTTCTCCACCGGTGTCTGTGATCTCAGAAGAGTTAGGTTGTGATGATAAGTCTGTTGTAGGCAATGCACTGATACCAGCGATCACGTTAAAAAAGTCAGTATTACCAAGCCACAACTCTGCAGAGGACAGTCAGGGACACCAAATGATCACGCAGAGGTTGGAACATGCCGTGACATTGGTTATTCCTTGCATCCCTAGATAAATGCAGTGGTTGAGTGGAAACTTCCTGAAGGTCTCTCCCTACCCCAAGATGTTTTCACCTCTACATCCAACAAAAACTTGAGTACATGTGGTGTGGGTGGGTGTACCATGTACCCATGCCTGCTGGGTAGCTGCCATTCCTCACTGGGTTTTGGTCTAGATAACAGGCATTTGCTCACTTCCACAGTGTGTTACAGCGGTCAGCATTTGGCCCCAGAGACTATTGTGTGATTAATGCATCAAAAGACTCGTCTTAAAATCCTCCTCCCCTTGCTTTCCAGCTTTTTATTCTCTCGGTTACATTTTCCCTTTGTTCCTTTCTGCAAACCCTAGTGTAAATGTTTTTTGAGTAATTAATGTGTCAAATACCAGACCTGAATTTTCATGGGCAATTAGTGGGCTGAGTAAAACCAGCAAAATGCATTTCAGTTTTAATAGTGAATTGTGGCTCATTTGCTGTTTTGCAGAAATAGATCCTGAAATACAGAGCACTTCATATGCCTGTACACTTTTTATTTCTTTTTCATATACCAAAGCTCCCTCTTCTTTTCTATTTTTCCCCACATACAAGATGCTGCTTGTAGTCTATTACAATTTGCATATTGTCCTTCTGCCTCATCGATAATTGATCAGGTTAACATCTGCTTTGTGTTGGTGCCAGGAGAAATATGTTTGTTTCTACAGGACTGTGTAGAGTCATGGCACAGTGCACATTGGCACATGTGCACAAGGCACAGCAGAAAACATGCAACATGCCCATGTGCGCTGTGCTTCAGCATGGGTACCTCCCTGAGGAGGTGCAGGAGAGGCTTCAGGAGCCTATAATGGTTTACCAGCTTACTTACACAATTATACATCGTGGCATAGCAACGAAAAGTGGTAAGTCTGTTGTAGGCAATGCAAGAGCATTATAAGTAGTCTAGG